>NW_024523856.1:0-274059 GCF_017590135.1 Pyrgilauda ruficollis | reverse complement strand
CACCCTCAGCGAAGACCTGGAGCTCCTGCACTTGCATTTCTTGAAGCTTTTCATGGTCTGTATCCATAGTCTTCATACCTTCATCATTTTACTTATGTTCTGCCCTTTTGATGCATCCATTCTTCTACGTAGTCTTGTCTCTTCTTCAAGTTGCCTTACATGTGCTCCTATTTTGTCTTCTTTCCTTTTCGGAGCTTCTCACTCCTGGAATACTCCTGCATTTCTTAGAAGAAATCCACAGTTTTTGCAATAGTGACAAAACATTGCCCTCTCTATTCAGATGGGGTTCTATTTTACGTATTTCTATGGAAGTCTGGCCCTGTTGCAGTTCAATTAACATCATTTAGACACATCCTGTGAAATTTTTTAATAATCTGGGTTGTATACTTTGCTGCATATATCAGCATGAAAATGAAGAGTCCCTGCTCTGTGTTTTAAATCCACAGCAGGTTGAAGCTGATGTGAAGAATGATCTAAGTCAAACTAAAGAGTGGGAGAAGAAATCCTTTTCCAAATTTAATATTTTAAAAGCTTTGTAAGTGTTAATTCTAAGATCTGTTCTTATTTATTACCATGCTTCCTTCCTACCAGAGAAATCCTGAATGCTCTAAACAAGGCACTGATCAACCTATTTTTGAATGAAATTTGGAGACACCAAAGGATAAGGCACTTAGAGGAAAGATCTGAGGTCTTGGGTGCTTACCCAAATTGAGCTGAGTCACGAATATTTTTGCTTGGGAATCACTCTTGAATCCTAGTATTTACATTGTCACAGAGGGAGTATTATTGATCACTTTCCACCACCATGACTGTTACAGTGTCAATCAAAAACAAGCAGCTTGCTAACATTCAGACTCCAGCTGTACAAATGTTCTCTTTTTGGGGCTCATTAGTTTGCTCCTGCTGGCATCTTTTCAGCCAGAAAAAAAGCCCTCATGTTTTCATTCAGTACAAAGAAGATGGTATGAAAATATTTTGCATAAACTTGAATTCTAATTAACTAAAGATGGTCTTTCTTAAAAAAAAAATAATCAAAAGAACTCATTTAGGCGTTAGAACTACAAGTGAAAGACTGTTAGGATGTATGGTTTTTACTCTGTATTTTGATATCTGAAACAAAGTTCACTGGTAGTGGGTAAAGATGCCCAGACTATGCAATAGACTTGAAATCAAAAACTGAAAGATTTCTTTATGACAGAAGGAATCGTTGCTCACAAATTAAGTTATATTAATTCAAATGCCAAGCAGAATACTTTGATGGATTGTAGTGTAGAACTGGACAAAGGAAAGAATGTCTACAACTGTCATGAATTGCTGAATTAATCTGTAAGGAGGAGAATACTGATTTAATTGATCTCATCCAGTTGGGTAGTGTAACTGAAGAATAACTCAAAGTCAGTGGCACCAGCTGCACAGATGATGGTACTGTAGCAAAGGATGGCGAGAAAAGGTGATCCAAGAGTGATAAACAATTTCATCAGAAGAGCTCAAACCCAGTCTGTCTTCAAGAGAAGGCAAAGCACAATCTGTGGATTCTACAGCTCCTAAAAGTTAGTGATAACCTTTGTAATGTTGGTGGGTTTTAAGGTATGGTTGATTTTTCAGGTACCTACACATAACTAGAACACATAGACCAAAACAGTGATGACATGGGATGTTGACCTGCTGGTGTGAATCAGGAGAAACCATGTAGTAATAAAGGAACTAACAAAGTTGTAATTAAGTGATGAATCAGTTAATAGGTCAAGAAATTGTTTACACCGCTCAGCAATATGGGCTTGATTCAACATCATATTGAAGTAAATTTAAATATATCTGAATAGCATTAGTAAATTTTTGATTAAGCTCCTTTTCCATATATTTTAATGTTGCTTTAAGGATCTTTTGTACTTCTTGAATTTGAGGTTTTGAGAATTGTTTTTTCCTGATCTTTATTAAAGTAAAATATTATCTTATTTTTTCTACCCAATGACTCAGTGTGTGACAGCTTAAGCATATGAACAGCCACCTTTAAGTTTATGAGATGATCTGCGTGCTAAAGCTCTACATTTTTGTAAATTGTCACTTGAAATAAAAATTCAGATATCACCATGAATGGCAAGAAATTAATTCCGATGTTCATCACAGTTGATAAAATTCTAAATAGTTGTGCTTCAAAGACACTCATCAACATATCCTGCTGAAGCTGAAATTTCTTTCTTTGATTGTCTCAGCTTCATTTCAGTTAAGGATGTGCAAGAAAGCCAAGACTCGCTGTATTTCTTGGAATTAAAGAAGTTTTCTTTCACACCCTATTTACATATTAGGTCTCTGAAGTAAAGTATTCGAGACTATTTTATAGAGTCTTATTTTGCTATAAGGGCAACCAGTCCAGTTTATCAGAATATGAATAAGTGCAAATGGAAAAGAAGCAGGATTGACTACACAATGTCTTTGCTCATGGTTGCCAAACAAACAGGCATGTGAGGAATGAAGCAGACAATAATAATTTAAGGAAATCCTGAACATAACAAAATATATCTAAAATCTGAATGTTTTTCTCTGTTTTGTCTGTTTTGAAACAGTCTCTTAGAAAAAAAAAATCCAGGGCTTTGTGTGAGAATCAGTATTTTCAAATGAGCAAATATGAGGTAAATGCGTGAATTCAAACCAAAGTGTGAGGGATTTCATCTCTGTTGTGTCAACAGGATTGAAATGAATCCATCTATAAAGCCTGATGGGAGCACCAGGCTCTCCCCAGAAACATGTACTTACCTTAAAATATTTGCTAACATTCATGTCCAACATGTTTCTTTTTTTTTGCCACCGGCAGCAAAAGCCTTTCATGTACTTTCTATCTCCTTGTGGATTTATATTGTGTTCTTCTCACATAGTTTCATATTTCATAGTGCAAATTTTGTTTATGTAGTTGTGCATCTCAGGCAAAGCCTTCTTGTCCAGTATACACACAGACAGTAACACTTTTTTGCATTAATTTTCAGCGATTCAGAGTATCACAGTGCCTCAATGAAGTAAAATACATTAGTTAGGCTAAGAAAGTAACAAGATTTGCGCCTAACCTGAGACGTAGCTTTAGCGTGAAACAGCATTATGCCTTGTGCAATAGATTACTGGGGAAAGTCTTGCTGAGAGCATGGTACCTTCTGTGGGATCCCATACCTTAAATCTCCTTTTCAAGCAGAAGTTCACGCTGGTATGTCTCAGAATCTAATCATGGTACCAAGACCGCTTCTGCTTTTAAAGTGTACTTTGACTCTAAACCAATGTTAATAACAAAGGAAGTGGCAAAAGAAATATGAAAAGTATTGTATTGGTTAAGGCACAAAACAAATCTTATGTTTAGAGTCTCATCATGTAAACTATCAGCAAGTATCCTCTGACTTTTGGAATAGTGGTTTGGAAATAGTTTGGATGCTCTTAATATTTATAATCTGCAGTGCTTTTTATTTCTTACAAAACTTTTAATTGCTTGATCTGTATCTGTAATCAGTGACAAAAAACCAAATAACCCCTGGTTTTGGTGCAAGTGTTTTACAGCTCTTCCTACATCATGAATCAAATGACAAGATAACCAGAGCTCAGCTTGATGTTGGAGCTGGAATCCTTTCACTGTACCTAAGATATTAAATCATACTCTAATATTTTTAAAAATGCTAAGTAATTTAAATAATTATCATTAAAAAATAAAATATACAAAGCATAGGAAGAATGAGAGAACAGAAAAAAACAGAAGAATAAACAAGAGGGAGAGCCAAAGTTAAGGCAAAATGACTTACTGGTGTATTCTGCCAAAGGCCAGAAAAGCAGTTTCCATGCAAAGTTCTGTTTTCCTGTTATTCAGAGTCGTGGCTGAAGTCAAATCAGCATGACAGCTGTGCAAACTCCACTTTAAAACCTGGTATTTCACATGTTCGCTTGGCATTTGAGCTCCATGAGGTTCCTCTTGCACGAAGCAATTTTGTCTGGAATGATAGAAGTCTCATAAAGGTCAATTCTTATCTTCCTAGGTGTCATTAGACCAAAACTAAAACCTCTAAGTTAAAGCTGACAAAGTTAGCAAAACTAAAATGCCATTTACTTCTCTCTTTGTTGACCACATCTTGAGAAAATGTGAAGAGAGTTAATATGTGCTA
This sequence comes from Pyrgilauda ruficollis, assembly GCF_017590135.1. NCBI lineage: Eukaryota > Metazoa > Chordata > Aves > Passeriformes > Passeridae > Pyrgilauda > Pyrgilauda ruficollis. The sequence continues at coordinate 269,926 of NW_024523856.1, read as the reverse complement.
GAAGGATCCTGATTATGTTTGTGGGAAAATCCTTTTCTTCCTTTCCCCCAAAGCGTCTTTACTGCTAGAAATGGGAAGAGTAATAGAAAGCAAAAAGAGCCCAAGTGCATTCTTATATTCCAACTATTTTACCAGGTGCCACCATTTGATTAGTTTCTCAGTTTATGGAAAGAACCAAAGGAATTCTTAGTTTTCAATGGCGTTTTAATCCTGTGTTTTCAAGCATCACTCTGTAGCTTTCTGTCTGTATTTTCCATGACACTGAAGTCTGTACTTGCTTGTAGTTAATTTTCAGCTTGGCTGACTGACTTTTGATGCTCCTGCTGAAAGTGCCTGTGGTGCTGCATCCTTCTGAGAGATCAACTGTAGTGTCTGTTTATTTCATCTCTATTATCACACCACTCTGCATATATTATCTTACAGATATCTGCAGCACTTCTGTTACAGTTTACTGAACTGCTTATCCTGGAAAAGTCAAAGTAACTGGGAAAAAGCACTTATTCAGACAATGCATGTTAATTCAACAACGAGAGTCTCTGATTAACACAGCAGGACTGAGTTCTTGTGAACACTCTGCATTCTGAAGCTGAGTGACATTCTAATGCTGATTAAATCAGGAAAAAAGTCTCTGTTGCCTTGCTAAACAGGACCTGGGCAGCCAGCCTGCAGCTGCCATCCAGCTGAACTTGCCAGACTTTGGCAAGAGATAGAGCTGGCTAAAGAAAGTTTCTCAAGCCTATGCAAGAGTAATTTCCTTTCCATCTGCCATTGTGGAAGCTGGTTTGGTTTACTCAGCCAGCAAATCTTGTCAGTTCCTGGAAAAATGATGCCTTTGTAGTACAACTTGACCTAGGTTCTTGTGATGCCATTAGCAGTATATTTTTCAGGAGCTTTTAGTCCAGCCACTTCCCTCAAAGGTGCCACCATGCTATAATTTTAGTGCTGCTAGTTGTCCCGTGTAGAAGGAAAAAATCCAGCATAGTTATGTATTGTGTTATAGTTATGTACTGGCTGTGATGCTAATCTGAGACTCTAGTCTGAGTAACAAAATCCACAGCTTCATAGGATATCCAGTTTGGACAGAAGTGTGACTTCTCCATAAATAGCATCCATTCCTTCCTACAGCTTTGATTTTGCTTTGCCTGCACACCCAAAGACCATGAAGTGGCTGTATCAGCTGTTCAGTCAGTCCTCTCATCTGAAAAGATCAGCACAATGGGAAACATGATTTACTCAGAAGGGCTGATCCAGTCTGAGCAAACAGGAAGTTTAGTATTAACTGATACTTGAGATGCTAAATTAAAAGAAAAAGCAAACCCACTGAAATATTCTACTTTTATTCAATCTATTTTTAATTTTTGTACCTTCCTATAATTGGGATGAGGAGGACTAAAACACACACATTTTTAAAATACAGTCGAGTGATAACTGACTGGAGAATTGTTTCTAACTACATCAGTGGATAAATACCAGGGAAATGGAATTAGCCAAAGACTGACTATACTGGAGCAAATGGCCATGAATACATTTACGAATATATAAAAAAAAAGATCGGAATCTTCAGAATGATCAGATGTGGGAACAGCTTTCTAAAGCTTTGTGATAAACCTAAGGTATTAAGCTTGATTGGTTTATGATCATGCTTAAATATAATAGCTGAGACTGACTTGATATTTTAGGGGGTCCCTTCCAGAACTGAATTCTCTATTGCCATGTCTTTATGCTGAGGTCCCTGCCAAAATGTAATTTCCAAGCAAAAAAACAACATAGGAAATCACATATGAAATCTAACTTTAACTGTGTGCTCTTCTCCTTTGCAAACTCAAATATCAGATTCTAACCATATATCTCTATTCACAATTAACCATCTACTCCAGCACCAGAAATCAAGGCTAATTCTAGGCCTTCATGGCACCAGACAACCTCTATCTTACACAATGGCCAACATGAGCTCTACACCCTGTTCAAAGATATCCCCAAAATGTCTTGCAATTAAATGGGAGATACCAAAGGTATGTATTTTGGGATTATAATCTCTGTGTTTCTGCAACAGAGATGGAGCAGCCTTTGAGTTTAACACATTAATGGTAGATTCCTGGGAGGAACAGCTCTATGTGTGTTCTTATAAATAGAAATTCAAACACTTAACAGGAAGATTCAGCACCAACAGATACATTGAAATTTTTCATTAGGAATGTTAAAGATTTTTCAAAATTCGTTTTTCTCCATCTTTATAATATACTTGACACTAAGTTAGTTGAGTGTTAAGTACTCACTCTTACAGGAGCCAGTAGCTAACATGTTTGGAAGGAAGTCCAGTTAATTTCTTAAGCTATATTAGCTTAATGAAGCATCTATAGGCTCCCACAGTCTTTGCACTTATATGACAACTTGTAATTAATATTAATTAACGACACATCAACGCACATTTGAAGTGAATGATGAAAATGATCAACCATCCATGAAAATGCATTAAAACAACACTCAAGCAAGGCATCAGAGAGGCAGAATCTAGATAAACATGCATCAGGTTTTTGCTGTGGTAAGTTGAACAACAATTGTTTTTACATTGTAGGAGGCCCCAAATAGATTTGACTGATTGCTTCTGCTTTCCCAGCTTGCTGCTGTTTCTTCTCTTTTTAAAAGATATTTCCTCAGTGATGTATAGAATGGAAGTCAGCAGTGAGTAATGGTGACAGAAATATGGGAAATGCAGAGGATACCAGAAACAATCAGAAAAAAATATTCTACATCTGTCAATAGATCAGAGGTTTAGAGATCAGGTTAGGATTTTTTCAGCCAATCACTCCTTTCTCAAACTGATGATAAAGGAATGGAAGAACAGATTTGACAATATTTGGTCAGGTGCTCAGTGTGAGCCAGAAAACATAACAGTATTTTAGAAAGAATAATTCCTGTTCTTCCTCTGCCTTCTCTTTATATAATTTGTTGTGCTTGTTCTTGTACTGTTGCTTTGAATTGTGTTGATGGAAAAGTAATCAATACTTTAATGGCACTTTGTACTTCAGTCAAACTTTTCAGACAAGGACCTCGAAGCACCATTTAAAGTTGCTAATTCCAAGCATATTTCCAGCAGATGTGTCTACATGTGGACCAAAGCACCTTCTGCATGGTTCTGTGTGTCCAAGAAATGCCGTGGGTTTTATAACCACAGGGGAGAGATGAATCCTGATGTTGGTAGGAGAGAGACTGACGTTTTGTATGTCAGCAGGTAAGGGGGAAATGGGCTGAAAATGGGAACGAATATGTACATTTTGACTTCATAGGCCTGCAGACAACAGTGGGAAGAAGCTATTGACAGCAGTAATTCTTCAGCTGGATAAATGGTCCCAAACCTGGGAAGCTCTGTAATGCTTTTTAATTGGATTGCACAATGGCTATACATGAAATAAAATTAAAAAGTAGCCAAACCTTAAGGAGGAAAACACAGATACTTTGAAGTCAGTAACAAAATTCTGAGGATTTCATTTTGAAAAAATTCCAAATCGTTGGATGAAAGAGGGTAGACTTAGGAAAAGAAAAATTCCTTACACTAAAATTTAGCAGATTGCAAAATATTTGATATGAGAAACACTGAAAATGCTATTCCATGAGCTGATTAAAATTTTCTTCAACAAAGCTTTTGTGAAAATATTGCTATGTGTTGAATGAAATAATAGGCCTTTTTAATCTTTTAAATTTTACTACACTTCTATAACAAAAGACACAAAAAGCAGTTCTTTCCAGTGGTTCCTGGAATTATTTCACTTTACAAAACTAGAAACATGCCTTTTCACTTGGCTGTGTCCCTTTAAGACATTCTAATAAAGTATGTTCAATGATCCCAACTTTGAAAATTTGTACCATCTTATTTCAATATTTCACACTTTTTTTGGCAAAATTAATCTCATTGTAACATTGCATCTTAGCTGGTAGAGAGCCGTGATGTCTGGCTTTCTATCTGGTTTTCTTGCAATACTACCATAAAGCACAAATTTATTTTTATTTAGTGTGATAAGGATGCAAGGGTTGAGACAGGAACCTTGCTTCTGTAGAAGTAATTCTTATACACTGCAAATGAAGAATTATGTGATCTTCTGCTTTTGGTAATTGGAAATTCAAAAGTAAACCTCTCAAAACTTAATTTTAAATCAAATCTGATTAAGCACCTCAAGTGTTTAATACATGACTGGCAATGTGCCTTCACCTAAAAGAAAATTGAAGGAACACGAAGAGTTAAGAAGAAAGGTTGGACAAATGACTTGGGTGTAATCCTGACTGCAGCAAACTCAGTTCAACCTGCTGATTTGATGGGGCTGGGATTTCACCTTCAAGAGAAACTAAAAGTGCAGAGATTCTCCTAAGTGTTTGTTCTGTCTGGCAACACAGAACACCTAGTAGCAGGAACACACATTAAAACATCAAAGCCTTTATTTGCTCTGTGCCAGTTCAAGGTACATTCTGCAGTTTTCTAAACATTTCACCATAACTTTGCTCTCCTAATGTGAGAGTTATTTTCTCCTCCAAAGAAGAGCTAGCTTTCTAAAGATAGTGCCATGCTGTCCTAAATTGCTTGTTCTCACAATAAAATAGGCATTTTCCTAGCACAAAGGAAATGGCTAATTAAAATTTAATTAACATATTGAATACCTTGGATGTTTTTAAAGGAATAAGTACTTGAGAAGTAATGGCTTTTCCTTACAGTTTTTAGTTTTTCTCCTTTGCAGTCAAGAAGGAGAACTTAGGTAAACTCAGTTAAAAAAAAAATAAAAAATCTCTGTTTTTATATATAGAAGAGGAAAAAAATGTGGTGAGAGACAGTGAAAGAAAGAAATGGAAGTATAAATGCCAGTAAAACTTACAAGGCAATTTGCTGCAGAGTGAGACCTGATTTCTACATGGTTGGGTCCTTAGTTTTTATGCTCATCCATGCTGAATGACATGCAGAGCAGAGGAGTGTGCCTAAATCCTGGTGGTTTCACTGGGATGTGCACAACTGAAAAGCTGGCAGGTGCCACCAGGGCTAAAGATGGACTAAAGCAATGTTTTTGAACATGTGTTAATTCACATATATTGGTGTTCCCTGGAGGACAGCAAACTATTTTCTCAGACCAGAGAACTGAGTAGTGAGAGGAGACTTTTACCTCCACCTACAGTTGCTCTGAGACTGCACAATTACAGCAGTGTAATTTAAATTCAACAGTGTTTTATTACAGACATTTTTAATATTTTGCAAAACCAGCCTCATACATGAATGTACTGAACTTACGGGAGAAAAGCAAAAAATAGTTAAAAAGACCCTCAACTTTTCTTCTCACCACCACAGGAAAATAAATTCTTCCTCTTGTTCTTCTAAGTCACTGCTATATTTACCAGAGTTAAAGTAATTTCTTATCACCATTTAGTTAATTCTTGTAGCAGATCTCCCAGATATACCTGTTAATTTATCTGAATATGAGGCTCACGTGCCATGGACCAACAGAGGCAAACATGACAAGGCCTCTGATGCTGTCTTACGTGTCTCAAGCTCAATGTGGAAAGTCCATTACTATGTCTTCAAAAGTAATTTCAAAATACAAATGCAGTGGCTAACAGATTATTTTCTCCTACCTCTCTTAAAAGATAGGTAATTTCCTTGCCCTGTGCTCCCTTATTTTCCCTAGAATGAAGTATAGGGCAGAATTTTATTTCTTGAGTTATCAGCAGTAACTCAGGCTCACTGCTGACCTAAATTCTTCCTGCTCAGAATCACTGAAGTGGAAAATAATGAAGGCAGTGTTGTTTCTCAAATGCAAAACTTGAAATTACTGGAATGCCTGCAAGTTCAAGGCCTCCAGATTTACTGCTCAATTCCTCATAATAAATTCTTATGTAGGAAATTTTACCTATTTGTCAGCTATTCCTGTACTAAACTAGATAGCTTAATATAATAGTTTATCTCTTTTTTTTAAATGTTTTTCTCTGAAAGCCCTTGTTATTAAAAAGATTGTGAATATCATTCATGGTGAACACACAATCCACAATTTTATGCCCAGCTATATATATTTTTTATTTTCATGTCCATGTGGAATTTAGTGCTTGAGCACAGAGTTATGGAATATCTGCAAAGATTTGAATGATGATTATGATGTCTTCTGTTGCTGCTTGAATGTAATTATTTGGCCAAAGTAAATATTTGGAACTTAAATGTCTTGGCCTTCTGCTTCCTTCTTTACAAGGGTGAATATTTTTATGCCAGAAAGGATTATTGTTCATGGTATTTGGTAGCTTTCAAATGATGACTCATTTTGAGCAACATTTCTTTGAGAAACAACCAAACAACTTCACTAAAGCTGGTGTTGGCACGTGCCAGTGCTGCAAACAATCAGCATGTCAGCAGCAGCAGTTTTCATCAGTGACATTTTTATTTGACTAGAATAAATGACTCTAGCAAATGGCAATTAAAGCTCTGAGTACAGCTTTGGTCATCCCAGCAGGAAATCCCACCTAAGATAAAGATATGGCAACCTGCCAGTCCCCTTTGCACACTCAGGTGTGTTGGTAAACACCTTCCTTTTGCTGCTTCTCTTACTTCACTGTGTTTACTGCAGTTGGCCAACTACTGATTTCTGGCTGACATTAGGGATTTTTTTTTTTTTTTTTAATACACAGGGAGCTGTCTACCTGTCAAAGATTTCCTCTCAGTCCCCAGGGGTGAGAGGAGATGAACAGCATGGCTGGAGAAAATAAATTGCTGAGGACTGTTCCCTACTGTGCCAAATGCAATACAGAAATACAAATGAGAGCAAATAGTGCAGGCAAAGCCTCCCAGCACTGTGCTGCATGGAATGTCTCTGGACAGAAGCAGGAGGAGACTTGACATCCCTGGTATCCATAAAGGCCAGGGACGCCCCATCCTGTCAAGTGTTGTGGCTGATTTAAGGTGTGCTACTGCCATGTGTTTTGGCCTTCATTATGGAAGCAAACAATACATTATGAACCTTTAGTTTCACTTCCTGATATATCAGAAGAAAATTATCTTTTTTTTTTCCTTACAATAGGGTTTTAGGGGATTTCAGAGGACTGAATATCAAATAAAAGAACAGTTTCTCTTCAAAAAGGATATCTGCATATCACAGGGATTAATTTTGTTTATGTGAAGGATTTTTATTCATCAGCAGCTGTAGCCTGTGCATGTTTGCTTTCCCAGTAAAGTGTTGCTGTCAGCTGCAAGAAGATGATGGTTGTTTCCTTCTCAGCTGCTGCCTGTGCCCTGTGTTGATGTTACTCAAATGTGCTGCTGCTCAAGGCAGCTCTGGGCCCTGTCTGGACAGTGTCTATGCAGCCACACTCTGCAGCCAGCTCTGAAGACAAGGAATGAAGGTGGAGGTTGGGCACTCTGCTAATATGGCTTTTTACTGCCTCTGAAGTGTTCTGTTTTGCATGAAAATAACTACTTTACCATAAGATAAATTTAGGAAATACAAAAGAGCCTGGGTATGTTGCATAAAGCAGGTGCATTCATATACTGTAGGATATTCTACTAATAGAAGATCCAGCTTTGCTAATGTAATTTTGTATTATTCATATTGCATATTGAATTTTCACTTTTCATATTGAAATTTGTATTTGATCTCATTATTATACTCTCCTAGACTGCCATGCCACACCAGGGAGTTGTTAGGTTGAGCATTTGGTCTAGTTTTATTTTCTGATTCCTGCTGTTCCCTTTAGAGGTGTCATTAACATGAGAATTTGGTGTTCTATATTTTCAATCATTTGTGTGCCTCAAAGGGCTCATCAAAACTCATTATTTGAAAGTGTGAGTGTGTGACTGAGACTGATAGAGAGCTATACAGGCATATATATTGTATATATATTGGTATATATTGGTATGTTTGAGGGGGGAAGTCAGTGACTGAAGTCCTGTATGTAAAGCAAGAAACTTAAATATGTCATTGCTATTTAGTTAATGTTGAAATAAGGAGTTTCCTGAGTTTCTCTGAAAATCTAGCTACTCATGCTTAGATAAATATGACTTGAAGTCTTTAACTACAGATTCTTATGCATGACAGAACTGCTGCTCTAAATGCAGGTATGTGTGTATAACAGAAGTCAAATGAATGTATAAACACTTCCACTCTATAGCATAGCAGTATTACACAAGGCCTGTGCTAGGGTGATATTGAATACTGGGAAAGGATGTCCCTTGAAACAATGCAATTTATCCTTTTAAGGTTGCCAAAACCAACACTGACACTATAACATTCTTGTTGTTGTTATTATTATTAATATTCTTTCTGGGTAATAATTACTGGCTGTTCTGTTTCCTTCTTTCCTTGGTAATACATAGAGCATTTTTGTTAAGTTAGACATCTTTACAGTATTATCTCTCTTGTATATTCTCCGTGTGCCTCAATCTTTTTTTTTTTCCCTTTTTTCTTTTCCTGTTTCCTTCCTCATTCCTGCCATTGCAGGGCCAAAAGTTTAGACCAACCCTTGCAGAAGGAAACCCGACTTAAGTGGTCCTTGTGGCTCTGTGTAGTTCTGGTGGATGAGTTGTTCTGTTTCCTTTTCAGGAAAACTTCCTGAAAGCCTGAGATGAGCCTGAGTTCTAGTTACACTGAAAAAGGGGCACTTTTATTAGAAGAAATTAATTCTATTGCAAATGACACTTTTTTCTTTTAACTACAGGGCTTTCTTCTTATGATAAAAATGGCTCTTAAATGGCACAGATCCCCTGTGAACAACATGAGAAACATAAGGAGTAATTCTTACATGAAAATAGATAGCTCATTTTTGACACTTTGGAAGGGTTAAAGAAAGACACCTTCCAGTCAGGGATCTAATCAGTAAACCCCAAAATCTATGTGGAGGGCATTATTCCTATTTCTTGGATAAATAAAGTGAGAATTCTGGTACATTATGAACTTCTGCTAAGATCTGTTTTAGTCAAGAAGAAGTCACCTGCTCAGGGAGTGTTCTGCTGCCTGGCTTTCCTACTACAGGGAGAAAACGAGGAGATCGGATCCTGTTTTGTGATCCTCTGCCATTGCATTTAGTATAGAAATGAAATTATGCACCTGGGAAAAATTGCAACCAACTCTGATTGCATTAGAAAAGAAACATTTTCCTCCATCACTGCAAATATATTTCCCGTGCCAGAAACTCCCTGGAATTCAAACATGACCCTAGATTCATCCCTTGAAGCCCAGTGTTAGCCAGCCTACAGGTGTCTGTCATCTCTGCTTGCTCTGTGCTGTAAAGCTCACTTGCTCACTCCTACAAGAGCAAACGTACTCTCATGTCCTTTGTAGGCACCTTTCGATATTGTTGGCATCAGCTTTCTTCCCCACATTGCCTGTGGGTTTTCTGTGAGTGCTCTCCAGCAGCCTCAGGTGCCTGGGTGTGTCTCCCCTGCTGAGGCAGAGCATGATGCTCAGGACAAGGAAATCAGGAAATGCGCAGTGCTGGGAGATAGCTGGAGATCAGACGGGATGGCTGCTGCTCTCTGCATGGGAACATGAGCTCTGCAGCACATCTGATACACGAGTGTTTGTCTCTCAGTACTGCCAGATGGGTATAAATCTGGGCTCTCAGGACTTGGAGTGCTAAATTTGTCAAGATGGCATTGTGAGAATATTAGCTGCTGGCTGCTAAACTCTTTGTTCACCAAGAAGGCTGCTCTTGACACTTCCTGATAAGCTCTGTGAAATGTTTGTCATTTTTACTTGCCTTTTTTTTTTTTTTTTCAAAATTTCTAACCAGTGTTTATCTTGCCCAGGATTTAAACTACATTTGCTTTAAGCTATGTGAAATAACATGTAAGTAAACGACATAAAAATCAACTCAGCAATTTAAACATCATCCTCACTATTTAAATCCGTCCCCACATTTTCCCACTGCTGCTATACATTTTTAAATACATATGGTCTTTTAAGAAAAATCATATAAGTGTATTAATTTTTATTTCCAGTTCTTGAACATAAGATTTAGCAGTAAGTTTCCATCATAGGGAAATACCCTCCCCTGTGCTGCTTATGCCAGGATGTACAGTACTATCAATTGGTTTATTACCTCTATTATGTCTAAGCTTTTGATTGCAGTCATAAACCCCAAAAGGACTCATTAAGCTTTTTTCACTTTTATTTCCATGTGCTTGGAGCAGTCTTCAAAAATAAAAATTTTAATCTAAGTTAAAGCTATTCTGAATGTGTTCTAAAAACCAAACCAGGTCCTAGCTCAGCAGAAAGAATTTGTGGTCTTACAAGAAGTCCTTGTTTCTGCACACAGGCTGTCATTAATTTTAGGCTCAGAATAAGGGATAAGGTTAAGCATTCCACAAACAACAAGGACAGCTCTAATCAAAGAGTAGACCTAAAGCTGGCCAGGTTTAAAGAGAAGTTTCTGATGTTAAGGTAGCTAGAAAGGTAAATAAACTCCCAAATTTAAATTAGATGAAGTGATGCACAATCTGAAGTTTTGTGACATACAATAATTTCTGCAGATTAGAACAATTTGCAGGGAAAAAGGAAGAAATATTACCTTGCATGCATTTTGGAGGATGACAGGAGTCTGTCTTCGATGATCATACTTCCTCTCTTTTATGTCCCCCTCTGAAGAATCTTGTTCTTCTGAAGGTTTTTTTTTTTTTCACTAAACAATACATATTTGTTTGGGAAGTCAGCCAGTGTAAAGTGGAATATCTCAATTGAAATGGACATTTATGTTAATTCACACCAGTTCAGGACTAGCCTCATGTACCAGAGCTACACAGTCCTTTGAAAAATAACTACAATTTTTTTTTTTTTTTTTAAATAACAACAGAACACTGTTCTTTGGGCTATGGAAAACAACTCGAACTGCAAACAAAATATCTGGCCTAGAGAGTATGGTGTTGATTTCCCCTACCATAAATGCAGTCTTACTTCTACAACAGCTTAAATAAATGACTTGTTAACATTTACAGCTGTTAACTTACTCACTCATCCCATCACAACAGATCAGTGTCAGCTGGAGTGAAAATTCCTTTAAAGCAACTGCATTTAACAAGACAGGAAAAATTAGTTCTGGAAAGCTGAAACATTTAATTACATACTGTTTCCTGGGAATGAACCACTTTCCTTGGCCTGGCAGTCCAGTGAGTTTCCCCAGGCTCTGGGTGGGCATGGAGATGTGCCTGGACATTGTTCTAAAAGAACTTCAGAAACACCTTGATCCTGGCTCTGAGTGGCCTGCCTGAAGAGGTGCGCAGACACCCTCGTCTCAGAGGGGCACTGGAATCAAAGCCCTGCCATAGCAGTTGTATTGGTTTGCTGTGTTTTAATTGGTGTGAAATGGCCAGGATGGGATCAAAATAAGGAAGTGTCTATCTGATGATAATGCCGATGAAGTGCACTGCATTTTTAACCTCAAATATAGTTACCTGTTCAAATTATTTACCTTAATGGGATGCAAAAGAAAGACAGCATTCTCTTATGCTGATTCAATATTGTTGCTTTTTGGGGGGATCCACATCTATGATCACTGTTCCAAATATTATGAAAACTGTTCCAAATAAAAGATGTGGTTCCACTGTATTTAACTAGAAACAGTTTTCAGGCTGCTCTTGTAAAAACAGAAAGAAAAGTTTGACAGAATTCAACATGACTTGAATTCTGTCAATGCAAGTCAAAAATATGTTAAGAAAAAAATCTGGTGTTGGTAAGGCCTCATATAACAAGGTTATAAATAAATTGCTCACTGTTCTCATGTATTTTTAGTAAACAGAATTGGGAATAGCACAACAAATCCCCAGTGTCCAATTAAAGTCTCTTAACTAATTTAACAAATGCATTGTAAATGGGTAGCTGGAGATACTTTAAGTAAACATACATTTCACAGAGGAACTTTAATAGCCAAACAAATGGAAAATCAGTTCAAATGCTTTAGCTTTCTCAATTGTCCTAAATAAATTAGTCATAAGAAAACAAACACAATTAACAAGCACAGTCATACTTTTTTTTTTTTTAAATTCAGATGACAGCATTTTACTGTATGTGTCTTTCATGAACGTCTTAACTGAGAAGCAATTTACAAGGTGCTCTAAGCCTCAGTAGAGCTCTTTTTCCTCTTTACCCAGGGTTGCAATTATTTTGATGTGCTTTGCTTGTTTTGCTTTCAAATTATTTCCAAGTGAATGGCGAAAAAACCAGCTCACTTCAAAAACCTGAGGCGGTTAACTTAGTGGGGAGGTAACTCTGTGCGTGATTTGAGAAGGAGGCACAGATCTCTCCTGTGCTCCCTCGGCAGGACCGTGCCAGACATCCGACCGCTGAAACGGAACATCTGCCTTCCCAGGGAAGACTGCTCTGGCATTTTGCCTGCACAAATTTTGTCCTTGTGGAATCCCTGTAAAGAGTGCAAACTGTGCACCAATTAAAGAGGACTGAAGGACACGCACACAGCAGCTGAGCAGCATGTGTGCTGGGTCTGCCTGTGATGGGACTGTATCAAGCAGGAAGATCAAGTGTAAAAGGAGACAGCTGTGGAAAATCTACTCGAGAGCAAATAAAATTAACTCAAGTTAACGAATCAGGAGGCAGAAAACAACAGTACAAAGTGTCTTTTTCTTTTTTTTCTACAGCACTTAAGACAATAAAGTCATGGATGGTGACTAAGTTTTCCCCTCTCCCTCATGACCTTTTATATATATATAAAAAATAGTAATATCCTTATCAATCAGATGTATTTCATCATGGTACTTTTACTCAAACTACATGAACATAAATTAAAGAGCAGGTTCTTCTCCCTTCACTAGGAAAACTTACCAGCCTGGACAATCATAGGAACAACCAGAGACATGAGCTGCTTGTCCTGGTATCCAAAAGTAGCAGTCAGGATGTCTTGGTCTGCAGAAGAACTTGGCAGACTCCTCTGAGTGGCGTTCTGGTTTATGCTATATGGAAAAGGTACAGCAAAATATGACTTAATAATTTGGAAAGATTGGTCTCATATGGCATTGGTGAGTCAGCCCCTCGGTTGTGATCAAAACTTCAGACTCATATATTTTTGAAAAATAGGAGAGAGAGTGAAAAAGAAGGACAAAAACAGTCCTGAAAGCTATAAAAAATGCCTTATGATGCCAAACAAAAAAGACTGCTGAAGTGAGTTGATGAAAGCAATGAAAAACTACTTGATCAAGCTCAAGAACAATATTCTGGACAATTTCACAACCTATCTCAAAAGAGTTAGTCTTTGTAGTAAGAAATACATAATTCTCATAACTTTAAAAGTAAGATTTGACAGAACATGTATGGAATAAATAAATTGTTAATGCATTTAGGAATAGGTATGTCCAAAAAAGATTAAACTGTGAGAGACCTACCAGAATTCCTGCAGGCCAAATTCAGATACAGTTCTTTAGGCACTTCTTGACTTGAAGAACATCAGTAATTAAAGAGAAGTCTGTGAGGCTTCATTTGCACATTACAGTGAGGAATAACTGCCTGCTACTTCAGACTTATGCCTATGCATAACTGAACTTCAAATACCTATATGCTAATATTAAAAGGGAAAGCACTAAAAATATTGGTGCAGCAAATGTCTCAGTGCCATATTTCCTAAAAGCTGTGTTTCTGATGTAGTTCGTGCCTATCTAGAGAGGCTGAAAGTTTTTTTCTAATAGACTTTGCTAAACTGGATTTGTTGATTGGTTGCTGAAGACAAGATTGCTTGGAAGAAACTGCAGCTGCAGAAACAGCAGTAAAAATTCATTTATTTTCAGTATTGCATTGGGCAAGATATGGAGAACACGAAAGAGACCAGCTAGAAAGGTGTTGCTGCTCTTTATCTAAAACAGTTCTCACACTGTTGTCTAAACCAGTTCTCACCTAGTTATGTGAACTTCCAGGAGTTTTCCTGAGGGAAGCTCCACACCACTGGCAATATTGCTGAGGGAAAGCACAGTGCCTTCTGCTGAAGTTGATAAAGTCTCGGATGCTGACAGGGAACAGTTAAGAAACCAGTTGTGATTTTCAGTTTTCATCAAAATTCGATTTAAAATCCACACAAGATGGGGTTACGTTTCAAGCCTGTGTTTGCAGTAGCTCATCCAACACTAAAGAGAGATGCATTTGAATATTCAAGTTTAGATGGAAATGGGAATGCAATTCATAAAAGCACTTTTTAACGTCTTCTCCACAGACATAATGAAGTGTTTTCCCAACCCATTCTGAGAAAGCACCTCTGGGAACTGGTTTGACTCTTAGCTGTCAGGTCCCTAAGCCTCCTGACCTTAAACTGGTCACTCTGTTGCTAATTGTTCTCTGTTCCTATTAATGTCTAATTAACAAAGCCACTAAAAGTCAATATTGTTAATGGAAAGATCTAAGAAAATGTCATCAAATTATTTCCATAAAATTAACGTTTTTGACTTTTACTGGGTTATCTTAATAAGGCAGTCTTATGAAAGGAAATTTTATACAAATTGAAACCAGGCCCTAAACCAACAATGCATGGTACAGGCCCATTCCACCACACAATGACTTTCCCTTGCCATTTTTCACACTTGTGACTCTGGGCAACTATGAGGACCTGTGTGTAGGTAAATTTTGCCATTTTTCCATGCCAGAAAAAAAAAAAAAAATCTTCCTTCCTTTCTCTATTTCAGTTTGTGTTGCTTTTTTTTCCCCCCTACACAACTTCTTCTTTAATTAAAATGCATTGGCTGTGGAAAATGAATTGATAAATCTGCATGTGAACACTACAGGAGGAAAGAAAAATTTCCCCTGCCATTTCCATCATGACCTACAGGAATCACCATAAGACAATTCCCCCTAATTTTTTTCAGTCCCTTGTCTTTCCCCAGGCTGTCAACATGACAGTAGTTATAAAAGTGATTTTGTGATACGGACCAGACTCAACCCTGACAGCATATGCTGCAGCACACTGTGAGACCCCTATCCCTCCAGAATATTTATCTGAGAGGGGTAATTCTCTAAAGGGTGCCCAGTTGTCCCATTTAATGAGAGTGGCTGTGAGCAGCCAGCCCCAGAGCCCGTCAGACGCTGCTGGGCAGGGAGGGTTTGAGGCAGAGCTGTTCTCTTTCCCAGCTGCTGTGCAGTGCTAAGACCAGGCTGCTCTTCTCTGTGCCTCGCAAGACAAAGCTTAATAATGTTGGATGTCTGCTTAATTAGTTCGGGGATTTTCTCTGGATCTCCTCCTCAGAAAATCCAGCCACTGAAGGACAAATTAAAAGATTCATGTGTCTCTTGTGGCACGAGTCCCTATGATTTCTAACACACCTTCATGCAGCAAACATTTGAATACCCCATGTTTTCATAAGATTTCCTCAGGCACAATATTTCATAAAAACTAATAGATTAAGGGGTGATATTTGCTCCCTGGTTCTCAGGACCAAACAAAATAAAATGAATGAGTTGAGTTAGGCTGAGCCTTAGGAGTTTGGCATTCATTCTGTCATTTAAATAGATATTTTGTAGTATTTTGGATACGTCTTCCAACTGTAGATGTTGGGAAGTACACTCTGAATCAACTGCAAAGAAAGGGGCAGAGTTCAGCTCTCACATTCTGCACAACAAGGAAGTATCTCATGCTTTTGAGAAAACCGTGATGTGTAATTGAATGGAGCATGTCTTTAGTGACAACTGCATTTCAAAAGGAAACCCATGACAGAAAACAGTCCTGAACCATGTAGGAAATCAACCTGCAGTTTATTTTGCTTTTCATTGTGTTGAATAATGTAAAATTGACACTAAGGCAATATAGAGGGCATGTTGGCATGTTTACCACTTGTACATTGATGACAGAAATTTTATAAATTCGTGTTTTTACATGTATTTAATGTTTTCTTTAGAATTAGGATGATTTAGAGTAATATCTTTTCACAGGAGAGGACATAGAATTTTAGCCATCTCACTTGTAAATAGCTCGTTTCTTCTTGAATAGTTTTACAGAATGAGAGAAGACAAGATTTCTTGCTAATTTATCAAAATCATAACTGCCCTGGACTGTTAAAAAATAAGTTGATTTCTCATTTGTACTTTTTGAATTTCATATGACTTTGGCTGGTAGGATGGGAAAAACCTGGATATTCTGTTTGTCATATAAGGGATCTTTGGTGCATAGTAAAGAAAGCTATATAAGTTGACTTCAAGGAGTTTACAAGGTTTTAAAAGTGTCCTTGTGGGTTTGTTGCAGCTTCAGAGCACCAGAAACATGGTGTGCCATGCAACCTGCAGGCTTTATGCTTGCCATAACTTGCTGAAGTGTGTATGGAAGAGGATAATTCCATGTAGAGAAAAATATAGCACTTGCAGAGGGCAAACGGCACCAACATATATCCCTGCATGGAAGCATTACTGGGAAAAAAGGAGGCCCATTCAGCTGTCCAGTATTTCTGAATTAGTACCAGTCTGTCTTTTTTTTATTTTTTATTTGAGCCCTTTCTTGCAAAGGTAAATAGTGAGCAGTCTTTCCTTGCACATACAGGGAAGCAAATAATTTTAATGTATTGGAAGTCTATAAGCACAGAGAAATTAATCATTGTGATCCACAAGATATTTCTCTGCACTTCTTCACCTGAGTCTTTAGTCAGCTACTCTTGCTCAAATTCACAGCCACTGATAGATACCTATTTCTCTCCCAGGCAGAATCCTAAACCTGAAATATGTGTTTTGGTGGAATGGATGTGCTTGGTAATCATGCCATGCTTTTTAATTCATCTTCAGACTTACGTGCAAGTCATGATAATGGCAGATTCACAGTGACTAGGAAGGAAGGACTGCAGGGGGAAGAAAAAAGTCAAATTTTCCTAACAACTAAATTCATCCATTCTCAATGTTATGATATGGTCAGCTGAATACTTTTTGCACACTTGAGGCAGGAGCCTCCTAAGAATTGTGTGCCTATACTTCCTACTTCTTTTTAGTGTAAAAATGACAGTTCATTTCTTTATGTCAGCTCTGATAAGAGCACAGCTCTGCATGAAGACAGTTATTCTTTTGCTGCTCTGTTTTCATATCTCTCCACTGTCATTTGGGGGAGGAGAGCATTACAGAAGGGGAGGAAGAACTGGAAAAGGCCTAACGTATTTAGTAGAGAAAAAACTCGCTATACATAGAGAAACATCATAGAGAATTAGAGGATTTTGATACTGTTTTAAAAGTGCTGGTTTTTGCTGTTAGCTCTGGCTTTTCTTGTTAAACAAGGTGTTTTCCTATGCAATATGGTATTTCCATATTACTTAATGAATTAAGAGATGGACTTATGTAAAAGAGTTTCTTATTTTTACCATATTATTAAGTTCCCAGATGCACACAACAAAAGATTAATTTTCCTTTTGGTTCTCTGTAGGGAGGAGGATATGATTATATAATTCCAGTTCTGTTTCTCTTCCCTAATTTACACATGCTGGTGCTTCTGTTTATCCTAGGTTATTATGGAAGGTGCTGTGGGAAATTTATGGTAATCAGGCAAATGAAGGGTTTAGAAATAGGAGGATAATTGATGAAAAATCACTGGTCAAGAAAGTATGAAATAATCTCGGTGTTTAATTGGTGAGACAGGGCTACCAGATTTCCACAGCTGCAGCCTCAGGTGCTGTACAGGGGGTCAGCCCCATGTGCATTGTTGCCTTTTGCAGTTAAAGGAAGATCATACATAATTGGTACCTGCACTAGCTTCTCTCCATCATCTGGCCTGAAGCTTTATTCCAGGCAAGTGTAAAGGCTCTGGGCAGAGTCTGCTCAGGATTAGAGTGCTGTGCATTTGCTGAAGGCAGCACCGCATCCCTGTCTCCCAGATCATTCTTCAGTCTGTGCACAATCACTCTCAGTATCTTCTTCCTTTTCCTCATTTACAGAACCCAGCCTTGAAGAAACCTTTATTACTATTTCACTCACCCCTTCTCATATAGTTTTTCCATTATTTATTTCCTTTCTCCCTGACCACCCCCCACCCCTGCCATGGTTTATAGTATTTTCCTTTACATTCTTCTCTTTCGTATAAGTTTTCAATTTTTCCTTGTGAATGCCTACCAGGATTTTTCAGTTTTTCTCTGTTTTCCAGGTTTTTCCTCATTCCTTCCTCCGCATTTTTCTCTTATCTCCTTTACTTTATCCCTCTTTATAGTGTCTCATTGCACTAGAAGTACCCTTATGTTGCTCTTTACTCTTCCTCCTGACTAACTGCCATGGTGAAAAACTTCACCAAGAGATAGGAATCTCCTAAAAAACAGTGCTTTTGAGTGCTCTAATACATTTCTGCTTTTTATAAACTTGAGAGAGAGAAAGCAACACAGAAATGTTGTACAGAAAACTGTTAGCCATTTTCTCAGAGAGGGAGAATTTACAGCAGAGATTTAGACCTCCTATTTTGACATATCCTCCCACAAAGTAGATACCATGTCAAGATAGCAGAGCCTGATATTGCCAGGTACACTCTCACCTGTAAAAGAGACATTGGAATAAGCTGGGAACAATTCTGACACAGCCAATGTCCTACACTCTGTTAGAAGAAAACGACACGTTCTGGAGCTGCACTGCATATTTCCCAAATGCAGATGAAGATAAGGCATTTAATATCTGCTTCTTTTCCTTGTTCCTGCACCAGACACTGTGGAAGTGAAATACTGGTTGGATGTGGTCTGTTGACCTGAGATCTGCTGCAGCTGTGTGTCTCTGGGAGCACAGAGTAGTCAGTCCTACAAGTGGGAAAGGATTCAGCCGGGATTAAATGGCTGGGGGGTCAAAGTCAGAGAGAACAGCAAGAGCATCTCTTGAAGATCTTCACAGCAAGCACCACAATGAGCAGGGCTGGCTTGAAGGCAGTCTGCTCATCTGTTACAGGCTCCTGCTGCTTGAATGTGTAAACATGCCACTTATGTCTAAACTGCTCTTGTTTTTATTCACTGTGCAGGTGTAAATCCATGTAAAAGCAATGTCGGTGCCACCGGCAGCGCTGCCATCAAAGGTTTCCCAGGATGTGCTGTGTGCTGCAGAGCCCACTGGCTGTCAGAGCAGTGGGGTGCAGGGAGGGGGGCCCGGGGGAGCTGCAGGCACTGCCCTGCTTCCAGCCTGTCTGCCATAAAGGCAGAAGGGAGCACCCCACTAGGCTGAGTGCTCCTGATCACATCCACTGCTGCTGCGTGTGCAGACGCGTCAGGGAAAGGGAGCAGCCTGAGATGGCAATGGAAACAAAGTGCTCTGCTCGCTGGCTTACACCCTGTGAAATCTTGGACCTTCCATTATTGCTTCTTATTAATTGTGTTAATTTTAAAACAATACACTACAGCATGAAAGTATTTGTAAACCACACTGAAAATATTCTGTAAGCTGTTGTTACTCTCAGGTCTAACTCAGCAGTATTGTACATTTCTCTGTGTGCAGGAGAATTTGTATATTGAAAATGTCCATATATTTCCTAACATTCTAGTGAATGAAATGCAGTGGGAATGACATTTGTCAAGACTGAGGTGTAGAAGCATGGTGATGGCTGAATAATCAGTCACTCTTTGTGGAAAGATGCATAGGAATTTAAAAGGAGAAGAAACAAGTCTGATCTCTCTTTTTTTCCCCCCTAATAATTCAGAAAAACTGCTATTCTGCTCTTCAAGAGTTACAAAGTGAATCTATCGACTAATCTATAACTATTTCTGGATTTGACATTAATATTTTTCCTGTATATAAACCTGACAACATGTTACAAAATAAGACAGCATTAGCATCCCTCTTATGCAGATAGGGAAATGAAATGATAAATAAATGAAATATCACGAAGAAGAGCACAGGAAAATCATTCCAGTGGAAGAATTAGGCCAATGGCTGTTCTGGTGTATCTTAAGCACCTTCCACTCCAGATCTGTTGACTCCTACAGTTCAGTGGAATGACTTCTGAAGTGGTACCTAGCTAGGGAACACTAAGGTTTTAGCCTTACTGACTGAATTCTCAACTCCAAATTCTCAGAATATATCATATCTTTGTACATAAATTGCTGCTTAAACAATTGTCTGGGCAGAGAGAGTTATGAGAATTAATATATTGGGACATAATATAATAGAGATAATTATTAAAGTAATGAATACATTTACTTGACAGTTTACATAATTTGTGAAGTGTGCTGTGATTTATTGTTCACATTGGTTGATGAGAACTGAATATTTAAACTAAGGTTTCAGAAACTACACGTGGCAGGGTTGATTTTCCTGCACTGAAATTCTATGAGTGATTGCTCATTTTCATTTAAATATAACTGTTGATACTAGAATAAATGTGAAGCAGTCTGAAGAAAAATATTCAGAGTATGTCTTAAAAATATCCCCTTACAGCTTTATTTTTGTATAATAAATACCAGCACTGTATTAATATAATGTTGAAATTAATTGTGTGAGGGAGGCAATGGTAACCATTTTAGTGCTTTCATAGCAGTAAGTATTACTGTCATTATACTTCATTACAAGTCCATTAAAATCTAAACTATCTCAATACACATCTTGGCCAGGAGTCCTGTGCTACAGTGTTGAAAATGCTAGCTAACTGCTTTTCAGTACTTTTGTAATTGCTTATAATTGTATCAGACAGGGTTGTCAAAGGTGAGAATTTATTTTGTGCCCTCTAATATTTGTGTGGCAAATTTCATTTGCTGTAGAGCATTCATTTTCAAGAGATGAGCACTCTGCATTTCTGAAATCTCACACATTAAGAAAAAAACACACTTCATAGAATTTGAACAGCAAAAAATTCAATGAAAGTAATTCTTAAAAGTGCTGAGACTTTTTTAAAAAAACCTCTTGTCTCTTTCCTGGATTGGTTGGAAGTACCACAGGAGCATTATTGGCACCTCAGAACTTGTGCATTCAAATGCTAAATAATTGTACAGAATCACAGAGTCACAGAATATGCTGAGTTGGAAGGGACCTGGAAGGAAGAAAGCTTCTTGGAGAGTTAAAAGAATGTTATTTGAATGATTTTAGCAATTTTCTAAGGAACGGCTTTTCTGTCTCTCTGTTTTTAAATAACCTGTTTAATGAAACCTCTTTCCCTTACTGGTGAAACTCTTCCTATAAATAAAAGTGGGGGAAAAAAACCCAAAAACAAACCCTTCAGCAGGTTAACAAGTAAGAGTTAAGAAGTTAACAGGAAGAAGTAAAATTTGGGAAAACAAACTGACTGAAAACATCCTCCTGCTCATCAGCATGTGGCAGTGGAGACCATTGTGCAGTAGGTGTCCAGTCAATTTCCTGATTCTGCAATAAAGCTCATTTCTGAATAATAATAAAATTAATACCCTGCTGTTTTGTAATTTGGTTTGCAAAGGAGTACTCTGCCTCATTGAAGTCAAATCACTTCAGATTTAGAGGGTCAGAGAACCATGAAATTTTAGCAGTAATAATAAATCATGCTAGACAAATTGTATTGCAGCATTTGGAAAACCCCCAAACTTAAATCAGTATATGAAAGAACCACAGGAGGTGTAGGGGGAAAACCTGTTGTTGGCTCCACTACTGGCACTTACAGGAAAATGCACAGCAGAAAATGTGGAACTATTTCCTGTCCCATTTTGAAGAAGTTCTGGGGTCTGCATTCCCACACAAGGATGTTACCAGGTGCCCTCTGTGCTTGTTTGTGGCTCCTTGTGCCCATTTTTCATGAGGTGCTGCAAGAACAAGTCACTGTCTCCTGAAGACATGGCTACAGTAAATATTTTCTTTTAAAATTGTGTTCCTTACCACAGAAAATGTTTGGTTTCACTCATAAAATTTTTGGCACTGCACAGTCTTTTAAAAGCCAGCCTTACTTGCTTTTTCAGTTCTATGTCCTTTTATTTCTGACAGGCTGCTGGCAATCCAGCTAGGATGACACACAGTGTTTGATATCCCACAACTAAAGCACGTGCAGAATTCAGAAACTAGACTGAGTTAGGCTCACAATTATTAATGAATTTTGAATTATGCAGTTAATCTATTTGTGAGTTTTACAACTCTTTCATTCTGAAAGAAAAAAAAGGGAAGAAATGCAAACAGACAGTCAAAAAATGATATCTAGTTATTGGGCCACATGTGGTAGAATGCTGAGATTTTATTTTCTTCTGGAAATACTACCTCTTATAAAGCCCATCCATCATATGTAATGAGGGCTGTCAGGAATATTTAGCTGAGAAATAGCTACTTGATATGCTAATGGTGCTCCCTTAGTGAATTCCTTTGGTTCTGCTGCCTGACATTAATGGTTTTCATAATCTAATGAATGATGTGTGTAATAGAGGTAAGGCCACAGGGAATGACATTCTGAAACTAAGGGAAGTAGTATATATGTATTTTATAAATATGTGCATTTTTTATATATACACATATACACACACGTATATATACTCAGAGGGAGAACACAAAATTGCTTTTCCAAGCTAGATAAAATAAACACTAGGGAGAAACTACATAGATGGAGCAAACCTTTGATACTGACACTTTAGATTCTAAAATATCTCTATTCCCAGGACTTCATGAAATATCCAGGAATGTAATAAGCGTGAAGACTTCACTTCCACAGCTCCTCCTGACTCTTGTTTCAGAAACTGAGACTGTCCTGCAACTCTGCAACTCAAGGACAACCTCTGCTCTCTCCCAGCAGATCCGGGTGGGTGGGCAGAACCAGGAGCCCCCAATAAACCCCTGCAGAGGGGAACCAGGTCCCTGCTGCAAGGCTGAGAGCTGGACCCTCAGCCTGGGCTGCTGAACTCACCATGCTGACCAGTACTTACCATTTCCTGGTGAAGTCCTGTACTTGTATCTCCCCTTGTCTCTTCTTTCTGCAGGAGGTGGGAAATGGATGCTAGTGCAACGTCTCATGTTCCAGAGCTGACAGCTCCCTTGTGGGCTTGTGTTCTGTCAGCTGTTTTCAACTGCAAATTTTTTCAGCCATCTCTACCTGGGTAAAAAGACAGGGAAAGCAGGTTCTAAGACTGCTCTGAAAATCTACTGGAAGCCAATTTGCTCTTTAGACAATTTCATCAGGTGGAGATATTCCAAATGCCTGACAACCTCAGCTTTAGATGCAGTGGAGCTTTTGCTCTCCCTCCATGTCACAGCTGCAGATGTTTGCAGGATTGACCCTGTGGTTTGCTTGACACCCAATACCCATTTTTCTGTGGCTGAACTTCCTGCTGCCTTTGTCTTCAGAGCACCTGACTCTGGTCCTGATCTCCCAACAGCTCTAAATGTCAATAGTCACAGTGAATTAGGCATTCCACACTGACTTTCTGTAGGGTAGTGATTAAAGCCCCTGATGATCTAGAGCCATAAACAAGAAGTGATTTGGGTTCACAGAGGATTGCTGCTGCAGCTCCAGTGCTGTCCTTGCAACCATACAACAGCATTAGGCACTGGGGAGAACATGATGGGCGTAATATGAATTACATTAATTCTTCATGGATCTGAAAATGTGCACCCACAGCAATTGCTTTGTGTGTGGACGTCCAATATACATTAGAGTCCTGAAGAAGGATGAATCACTGAATAATAAAGTGGCAGTGTACAGGCTGCCACCAGAAAGTTTCTCGTGTTTAATTTCATCTTAGAGGATACTTACATCATTTTTTAATACTTTTAAAAAGAGTAGGAAAATAAAATTAATGACAAAAAGATAAAATTAATGAAATCCATAGATGACATTAACTTGTGATCAGTTGCAAATATCAAAGACCCAAACCAAATTAAAAAGAGCTTAAAATATAGACCAAAAATAACAGGCAAGCCTTAGAAGCCTTAGAGCCATTGAAAATTAAAGTATATCTAGAGGAAATTAACAGGAGAGAAATTCAGTAGGAGGGAGAGATCTAGGACAGCACAGCACTACCAATGTTGAGGGAGATAACAGATCAGAAATTAGACATGATTTTGCAGCTTAGCGGTGCAAAGTTAGGGAAGCACGGGGAGTCATTATTCCATGGAGCAAAAAAAAAAAGGTTATTTTCTGTGGCTTTTTAGATGCATGGATATCTTCATTGGAGATAAATGTCTGGGCAAATTAAAGTTCAAAAATGAGCCATAGAGTCATTATTATAGTTGGGGGGATTTACTTCAGATGAAAATTAAAAGATGGTTTATTTGAGAGACAAGAAGAGATACTAGCAACTAGTAATGCTGAATGTGCATGAACAAAACAGGAACAGATAATTTATAAAGGAATAAAAATAATTGTGATTAAGAAAAAGTTGTTGGGAAAGCCTCCAGTACACTAAGATGTATTAGTTAGGAAGTAAAGTAATCAATGGAAGCCTCATGTAAATGACAATGCAGAAAATTTCAAACTAGGTTCTTCCTCACTGGATATTTTACACTGCTTTTTAGAGCCTTGCTGAGGCAGTCAAGGGCCTGGTTGGAAAAGGTCTCATTGGTGATTCTGTCTTAGCTTCTGCAGGTGCTTGTAAAATATTTTTCATGGTTTCTTCCCACCACTCTTTTTCAGGAACTTGTGCAGACGTGCAGCCTGACTGCCTTGTTCAGGTTCTCTGAGGATTCCTTTATCAAAGTGAGGGCACTTTCTATTTTTAGCTATAGTGAACAGACCTGATTTTTAGGAAGGTTTTGTACAGCAAGATCCTGCTTGCTTCCAAGTTTTCTGTGAGTCCCCAGAACCAAAAAAGAGCAGTCCTCGTGGCTTACAAGACTCACAACCTCCCTTCTCCCTTTACCTTCAGAATTTTCAGATTGAGAAACATCACCTGCAAGGATTCCAGATCCTAAAATGTACTTGGGCCCCTATTTCCCCTTTAGGTAAGAGTTAAGAGAGTTAGGAACTTGGATAGCTTGTTCCCAGGCTTATAAATTTTCTAAATAATAGGGAAGGTTTCATAAAACACTGTAATATTATTTTAGTTAATTAGATGACATATTCCCCACTAAGTCTGTGTCTCACACATAAATAATGGCAACAATATGTTCCTGCTTAAAAAATGTAATGATCTCTGTAATCTAATATGCTGGAAATATTTCACTATTCCCAGAAAGATTATTAATGATCTTACTTGATTTTTATTTGTCCTTCTACCTGACATATGGCACAGTACAGATGGTTCTGCATTGTAGCATCTTGGTTTCTTTTTGCTAAATTTAAATGAATGCATTAATTTATACATAATTTCTAAATTATACTTTGTCCCAGTTGAATTAATACTCAGGTTTATTATTTAATATGTTGTGCAACAGAAGGAAGCTGCAACAAGTGGAATATTTATCCTTTTCTCATTTCTGACAAAGCCAGTGTCGTAGTTAATTTCTTAAGGAAAGGTCCTGACATTAATTTTCCCTGGGTACAAAGACAGCTGCCTATCTTGCTGATTAAAACATTACTGTGGAGTTCTCATGTTCTCCTCCAAATCATTAATTCCCTTTTAGGTAGCTATTAGAGAAAGTGTTTGTCTCTCTCTGATTTGTGTTTGTACCAAGTCAGCACAAGGAGGTAACAGCCCAGACCACTGCTGCTGTGAGAAATATCTGTGTTTAGTTCAACTGTGATGTAAAAAGAATGGCTGCCATTTGACTTAATATGAAGTTGTAAGTGATAATTTCCCTTTTTCTACATTGGACTCTTCTAAGCTCTTTCTTCTAATAATTTCCAAAACTTCCTGGCATTTCAATGATCAGGTATAATCTAAGCAAAATGACCCCCCAGTTCCATTACTTATTCTACAATGTTAACTATTACCCCTTTTTCCCCAAACATGCATAAAAGACTAAGTTATGATGAAATTTAGTTGCAATCTAAAAAGATACAGCTGGTTCATGCTGTAACATATTTTATGTCTCAAGAGAGAAAAGTGTAAGTTGTAGCTTTTGCTTTAAATTCAGATGATTGCATAAAATACACAATTAATCACAGATGGGTTACATGGGAAAACAGCCCCCATTGTCATATATATTTTACATTTCCAGAGCCAAAGTGTCACTTGTAAACAGTTTAAACAGCAAGTCCCATATGCTGAAGTCTTGAAATCATTCCCCAATGGAAGTTAAATGGAAAACCTCATTAATACCCAGTAAGGCAGAGGTGCATTTGAGAGATTCCCACTGGTTGATTTATTGTGGCACCTGCCACTAGTATGGAAATAAAGGAAAGAGTTATTTTCAAGTATATGAGTAGAGAAAAGATAAAAATTAGGGTACTCTGCTATCTAGGGGAGTTTATCCCATACATGTTTTGAACTGCTGGGGGAAGACTCCCAGCAACTGGGCTGGAAATCTCATTCATGGAATATGGATAAAGTGCTGTTATTTGGTTCACATAATAAATAATTTGATAAAATCCTTGATGTTATTCATTCGTTCAGGCACAGTAGGACAAAAAGAGCTGTTTCAGTGACCTTAAATAGAATGCATTCCAAGTTAGGCCCTTCCTAGGACTGCACGTGGTGACCACCTGCTGTGGAGCAAACACACATGTTGTTATGAAGTCATTTGAAGTCCTTCAGCCTCTCTTTGTGCTTACTTGAGGTTAATTGCATACATCTGAAAACTTATTCCAGTGTGATCCTCAGAGAGGCAGCCAGGGATGCTCACCAACAGCAGGTGAACTGCCTATAAAACCCATTGATCTAAATTACACCCTTGGAGTAAGGGAAGCAGTGATGTTTAGTTAAAAGGAGCTTTTAACACTCTGCTGGCATTTTAAACCACTGCTGGGTGTACTCAGAGTACTGCATTCATCTATTAAATAGGAAGAATACATTTGACTGGGCCAAAATCCCAAATTGATGTCAATCAGTGTAGCTAGTCCATAACTTCTACAAAGGTTTGTTACTTTGCATTGGTTATGGATTTGGCTTGACTTCAGGGAACCCACTGAGGTTGATGATTGGCCTGGATGTAGCTCCTAAAAGCAGTAAGGGAGTGTTCTTGCTCAGTATGTTCATCTATATCCAGGTTTACTTTTCCCTCTGATGTTTGTCACAAAGAATAATTTCATTAATAGCAAGAGGCCAACACGTATCCAGTCAGTTTTCTACATCACAAGGTGCTAGAAAACTCCAGAAAGGATGTTGCAGAGCCAGCCCTCCCCTCACCCCTCAGCAGCTGAAATGTAAAGCTCCACTGAGGAGGTGAGGAATACGAGCTGTGCCTGATCGTAATAAGAACGAGAGCGAGTCCAGACATGAACAAATGTTGACACATTTAGTAGGAAAAAAATATACTATTACGAAAGAAGTGTCATATATGGTTTCAGAAAGCAAACAAGCAAACAAAACTAACAGCACAGGATATGAATTTGTTATTGCATTCACAGCATTATTGTATGGCTTCCTAAACTAATTTGTTGCTACATGATGAACAGAGAGGGGGAAAACTTCCTGTCTCCAGCATGTCACCTTTCATTAAAACTGTGTTTGTCTGAGATTTTGTTATTTGCAGTTGCTCATCTGTTAAATTAGAAGTTTTAATTCTTCACAGTTTGTCACCTTTTTAATTCTGGTCTGTTGACACATAGTTCTCGGCAATGCAGGAAGGCTTGAAAAT
The DNA here is from genome assembly GCF_017590135.1 of Pyrgilauda ruficollis. NCBI lineage: Eukaryota > Metazoa > Chordata > Aves > Passeriformes > Passeridae > Pyrgilauda > Pyrgilauda ruficollis. The sequence continues at coordinate 242,441 of NW_024523856.1, read as the reverse complement.
AAAATTTAAAAGAAAATTAGGTGAGAAGGGGATAACAAAGTGAAGCATTGGTTCCTTGCTTTTTCTCACTAAATGCAAAGTGGCTCTGGGAGTCTCAGATGGATGGATAACAGTGGAAAATACCACCATGACACTGCACATGCTTCTGTCCTTCTGATTTAGGAAAACCCACTGTCATGTTACTGGAAAGCAGAGAGTATGGTAGGCTTGGCTTCATTATGTTGAGGAATAGGCAACTCCTTTAAATCTCTGTTTGTCTAAAGGAATGAAGTGATTCTGAACCACACATGGACAAGCACTGTCAGTGAGGGTATGTCATGCATGCCAGTGAGGGTACAGGGTGCAAGGTGAATGGAATTGTACCTCAGCTGCTTTTCTGCCTGCTGAGCATTCCCTGGAGTGGGTGCCAGCCAGCTGGGGGGGAAGCCCAGCTGCTGTACAGAGCCTGGTGTTTCCTTACCACCCTTCAGCAGCACCCAGCTTGGGCTGGACTTACAGTTTAATTCAGGAGTGCTCAATAAACTCTTGTTTTCTGTGAAGGAAATAATCTCCTCTCTCTGAAAGTGCAAACACCTGCAGCTGCTGGAGTCAATGTACTCCACTGATGTGTTTGGTCCAGTGGCAGGTGAAGATTCAAAAGATTCAGATTTCACCCTGGAGTGTGGCAATACTTGTGTCATTCAAATCAGGTAAGGGAGAGAGCTTTTGCAACAACAAACCCCAGAACTGAACCTGGGGCTCCCATCCATAGCACTCATCAAACAGCACCATCCTCCTTACTGGGATTTGGGTATAAGCAGCTCTAAAATAAACCTTGTCAAGATTATAGCCAGGCTTCCCCAAACAGAGGAATTTGCTGAGCTCTTGACTGACATTTTGGTTGGTTGTTTCTCTTTTCAGCTCCAGAGGGAATCAATGCAAATGTATCTGAATGATACAACCCCCTCTATTCAAAATACTACATAGCTGCTGAGAATCACACCAGACCAGAAAGAGCCCCCCACTACCTTTTCCCTTGACATGTGCCATCTGGCTGCTTTGTAGCATCTCATATTCCTCAAACTTCAGCAGCTTTGTTGGCAAAATTCAGCAGAACACTAATTCCTGATAAGACAGACTCATTTCTGAAAGTCAGTCTGAAGCTGCTTCCTTGCATCTTTCCATTAAGGCCAGAGAAAGAAAAACAACCCCAGTCAGAATTGGGTTTCAGCTGGCTAGATAACCACATGCATAGATGTGTGAAATAATTACTGAAAATGTAACTTTTGGGCATAACTGAAAGTCTGATCTCACTGTAGACACAGCACTGTGTGTGCAGGGCAAGAATGTGGCACCTTTCCTCAGCACAGGGAATACATAAAGGGAAAGAAGAGGGAGAATAGAGAAAAAGAAGTTTTGTTTAAAGAAAGAATTTTTGTAATAAGGTGAATCATAGAGCAAGGAAATGTATAAATGCAAGCTTAGGGCTCTGTATCCCTGCATACTCCTGTAGCACCTCACTCTATCCATGGTGTAGCTCTGTGGAAAGGGAAATTCAGGAGACAATTTCTCCAATGGTGAGAATAACGAGAGCAAAACAGAGAGATCAAAACCCTTCTTAAACTCAGGAATGTGACCAATTTAAACAGGCGATGGTTTTCTCTGCCCAAACAGAGAACAACTTGATCTGCCGAAGTTTCTACCGCGGTTCTTGAACCAATTCAACTAAACTGACCAACTTTTGATGACAAAAACCTCTGTGTAGCTCACACCTGTTCAGTTCTTTGTCCTTTAGGTGGACAGAACTCTCACAGGTTCTACTGGAATTTTCCTTGAAGGAGAAACTGAGACACTCTAGAATAAACTTAATGAAAAAGCTGTGTGTAGAATACAGCGTCATGGACTAGAATATTTTGTCTTTTTAAGTATTTATGTCCATTTTTTCCCCTCAGATTTGACATGGCATTAAACTGAGTAAACCTTAGGAGTGAGTGTACAAAAGCTATTTTCCTACACATAATTCTTATGGTTTTATAAACACACCCAGTTCTATGATGAAATTAATTGTAAAACTACTTCTGATCTAATTGCTGTTATACCTTTTCTGTCCTAATAAGGGATTAGGTTACATCCCCAAATTCCATGCTTCTGACAAATACAGAAAGGGTCATGCTCAGCATCTGCACTGCCAGTTACTTATTACACCTGCACTCAAAATGCCCAGGAGGTTTTCTAAATGCATAAAATAGATGACATTGAACGAGTGGATGTTTTCAACTCACACTAAAATAAAATTATAGCAACAAGAAACCAGTAGTTTTCTCTCCACAAATTTAAGGTTAGAAAACATGGAAAAAATGTAAACATTGAGTTGGATTTATTTTTCTAGATTAACTGCTAATTATTTCTTTTTACTACACTTTAAAAGCTGATGCAGTAGTTTGAAGGAAGCAATGTAGCCCTTAAAATGTGCAAATAAAATAAGAAGGACATTACAGATTTTGATACACATAACTGGTTTACTGCACAAACAACACTCAAATATCAATCAGCATCTTGTAATCAAGGGGAAGTGGTAGTTGCATTTCCATATGGTGTCCTAATCCCTTCTTTACTGTCATATTAAACTAGTAGAGTGGCAACACACACTTTGGTGATAAATTTCATCACCTTGATGTTTTCCTTAGTGTTTGAGTGAAATCAGAGTTCTGATACGTGCAGGTACTTAAATGGGAAGCATATGCAAAATATTTGAATTTTATTATGGCTGTGGTTATGCCACAATTCGGATAAGATTAAGAAAGAAGCCTCTCCTATTACTCTTCTATTTATTTACTAATTCAGATTAAAAATAATAAATTATTCTTATCCAGGACCTTAGGCACCGTAACACATCATTAATATTACAATAAAGTCTCAGCAGTATTAAACTAATCGCTCAGTTCGACACACTCCTACACAGATTCCTTCTCAGTCTTTCCTTGTGGGGAAAAAACCCACAACACTGCCCTAAATATTATCTAACTCCAACAAACTTTTGAACTCAAACAAATTCGAGGTGTGTGAAGGACGCAATTCTAGAAACCTGAACTTTTACAAAAGTGACTTTGACAGATTCCCCAGTTCTTTACGGTGAGGAATAGGATGCTCTGGATCCCAGCTGTCCCCTGTTTAATACTTGCTGGTGACATGGTTTTTTCCAGGACAGTTTGCTGAGCTGACTGGTCCAATGATGCAGTTTGCAATGGTTGTGATTGTCTGATCATTTTTTGAGTGTCATCTGTAGATATTTTGTTGGAGTTCACCTGCAGTGTTCTTTTAATGTTTCAGTGAACCAGAGTGGAGTTGGTAACAACACCCTGTACTACAGGTGGGCACATGCATCCTAAAACTTAGCATGTATTTTGAAAAAATATATTCTTTGGATTTTGTCACATAATCCAGTCAAAAGGAAAGGATCAATCATTAAGGGGATGTTAAATATATATAATTATTTATGTAAGTGTCACTATTTGATTTTCTGAAAAGGTAGGGAAATGCAGTCAAAAATCAGCAGAATTTCATACAGAAAGAAGTCAGATCCTTGAAAGACTTGTTAATGAAAGAAGAAAACGAAAGGACATTGGAATTTCCTTTAGTGACCTATATATACAGGGACTTTGCCTCTTTATTGACAAAAACGTCCAGTATGGAAGCTCAGTCTGTATTTTGTTGATTGTTTTAACTAATCAGCTGCATAGGGAGAGGCACAGATAGCCTCACATCTGTTGATGCCTCATAGATATCTTCTTGAATGGCATTTGTTGTTTTCATATGAGTCCATTGATTTAGCTGAAATTCCATCAGTAGTTGCTATATCAGAGAAAATTACACCATAAGGATGTGCAACTAGTATAATTCTTTTCTCAGTTTGATACCTTAATGAAGACTCTGCTAAAATAAGGACAGCATTTGTGTACTGCTTTGCACAACCAAACCACTCTAATTATGACAGGACTTCTGCATATGTTGAATGTCACAGGAGAAGGTTTTTCCCCACACTTACACATTTTCAGTTAATTATCTGAATCAGAGATTACAAGAATGAGGAAACCTGTAAAAGCTATGACAGAACCACTATTAAATTTCACTTGTGTTTCTGTAAGCTTGCTGATAGACTGTGGTGCCCTGGGGCAACAATTTAAAGAGCTGCAGACATGAAGAAGACTGGACAGAATGTTGGCTGCAGACAAGGATGTTATAGAATCCCAGGATATTCTAAGTTGGGAGGGACCCACAAAGATCATGGAGTCCAACTCTTAAGTGAATGGCCCATGCTGGGATCAAACCCACAGCCTTGGCATTATGAACATATTCATAATTGCCTCAAGTCCCACAAAACCCCTGTCTTTTCTGAATATCTTTTTGGAATTCTGTCATGTCATGAGGGCAGAAGGGTAAGTTTTTAGTATCAGCCATATGAAACAGCAGAGGCCAAAATCCAGAAGGAAACAAAGCTCTTCCTTTCGAGTTTTCTTGGCCTCATCCTCTCCCTTCTGACCCACAAAAGAAGGAAACAGAACATGGGAACCACAGGGTGGTGCTGATAGCTCATTCCTGATACTTGCAGTGTTTGATTCCTTTGGAGCCTGTCTTCCCAGCATTGGCTAAGTCAAAGCTATTTTGTTAATCATAACATCACTAATTTCCTTTCCTGCTGATAGCTGCATGGTGGTTCTGCTGCTGTCACTCCACAGTAATGAAATGTCATTGCAGGTGGTACAAAATGTGGCAAAGTTAAGCAGTTGGGAGCAAACAGCCTTCTCACTTACAGCAGCTCGATGGCATGGATTAATTTGAGGGGAGATTCCTTCATATTCTTGGGAAGGTTCACCTCTGCTCTTACGCAAAGGGTGTTGCATAAATGGTCTGTGAATTCTCTGCTTGGGCTTTCTGGGGAGGGTGCCACAGATTCAGTTCCATGCTTGGCCTATCCTTTCTCATTCACATGGTCTTTGCTAGTCACTGAAACCCTCTTCAAAGCAGGGCAAAGCAACCCAGGCTGCTAAGGCAGCCTGGGCCAGCTGCATCCTGAGAATGGCTGAGAGAACACACCCCACCTCTTCCTGAGCCCATGCCAGTGAAGGGAAAACAGGAGGAGCTGGAGCCTAAGTCACAGTTACTTCCCAAATTCCTTGTGTGCCCCAGCCCATATCTGTGTTGAGTCCAACCACCCCTTTCAGTGATTGGAGGGTAATTTCACTTAACAGATGCATTTGAGGCAACCACAATGTGCTCTGGGAAAACTGGAGCCCAGAAAGCAAGAGCAACAGAAAAAAAAAAAGGAAAAAAAGGGAGACAAAGGGAGAAAAAGGGGAATTCCCCCCCCCCCGTGTGTCATGAAATTGAAACCCAACAATTATAACACTAATGTTAATTCTGTCATCTCAAGCAATTTCCCCAAGATAATTGATTTCTAAAGCAGTCATACAGATGGCAAAGAATGTTTTAGGGGAGAAATTCACTACACTCCTATGTTAGTCACCACATCTCAGAATTATTTCAAGTGAATTTAAAGTGGTTGTTCATCATGGCAGCTGTAGGAATAATATTCTAGGGGACCCCATTTCCTCTAAAGTATTTCTCAGCAGCTTCTGAGCAGAGACAAGGCACTTCTAATGGTGCTGCAGAAGCCTCCTGGGCAGTTTTGCAGAGCCATTGCACTCAATCTGTGCATGGAAAAATATTGCTCTCTTGTAAAGCAAATAAACCAGGAAAAAGCTTATAGTGAGACAATATATCTTTTTCCCCCCAATCTTCTATGCAGATCAATACAAACAGTTCAAGTTGATTGAATGTAATTCTTTGCCCAGATCAGATCAAAACCATAAAAACTAATGCACTGAGGTAGTCACCCAGTCTTGCTTTAAACATAAAACTTTTTTCCCTTGTAATGCATTAATTAATCAGGCAATCTGGTTGGTATATGGGAACCATCATTTACATTTCCATTTGCAAAATGTGTGAGAGCTTGTTACATAAATTCATATGTGATAACTTTTTTGAAGTTTCATTTGGATGGTAGTAGAGCTTGATAGTTCACTTTCTATATGCTTAGGTCAGAAATTACAGCCTCTTAAGATATGTGTTCTGCACAGCAGCAGAGTTTACGTTATTGTAGAAGCACCACTGCATGTCCCACATAACCAGGTAAATACAGAACTTTGTCTTTAAAATATTGGTGAAAAGAGAAACAAAAATAAACATAGGCCTACTTAAAAAGTATCCTATTTCCTCAGAACAGGTTCCATTAAAAAATCTTAGTTAAAAGCATCTATTGAAAGCTTTTAGGAACAAAAATGCCTTGTGTGGCCCCCTGAAACCTGATGAAGCACCCACCAGAGTGATTTGTAGCTCAGGGAGGCACAAGCACCACAGTGGATGTTAATTGCCATCATGGCAAAGTCTCTGTCTGCTTTTTTTTTTTTCCCCTATGGTTAACATTTTATGGGCAATGAACCACAGGAAGTAAATGCTACTGATTATAATGAAAATGCTGAAACCTCTTAAATTACAGCATCAGGCAGGGGCAGCACTGATGTAATTACTATGTTAATGATCAAGTAATATTTAAGTACTCCTGTGTGATTTCCTAGTATTTTTTAGTACTCATCTCTAATGTCCTGTGGAGGGTTGAAGAGCTGCTGCCATTCCCCTGCTGGGTTCCCATGCAGAGACTCTGAAAGCTGTGCTAGACCCGCTTAGGTCTCACAGCAGGGACCAGGACTCCTCCTGCCGAGGAGCAGCCCATAATCACCTCCAAAAGCCCCTTCCATCCTGCTGTAGGGCTCCAAAGAGGCACCAGCACTGTGATTAGGTCAGGATTTTCACAGGAGACTGAAAATCTCTCACCATTCCCTTCTCTGAGTCCTTTGGTACCGTAGGCAGAGCCAGGAGACAAAAAGCGAGGAATCAGAATGGCTGCTTTGGCAAAGGGAGTGTGGAACACACACCCCCCGTAATTCTGAATTTGCACTAGGCTACAGGCTATTTGTGACGCATCTCTTGCAAACTAGCATCTGGTAATTTTGGAAGTACTGCCTTCCTGTGTCTACGTACTTTTGGGAGGAAGAAAATAGAATGCAACTGCGGTTCTAGTCTGACAGCTGGCTCCCAGGCACACCTGCCATGGAGCTGCCTTAACACCAACTGCTCTTCCCCTGACAACCTTGAGCAGAAGGCTAATCATCATTTACTGGGAAAGCAAGTGTTATAATGATATTACTAAAAACTTTGTCCTGTTTTCCTTGTTTTTCTGCTTCTTGTTTTTATTCAAAGAAGCCTTCTTCAGGTCTAGTGATACAGCTATAGGTTTGGAAATCCTATAAATTAATCAGATCATAAGTTAAGGAAGTTTACTTTTAAATTGATATTTTAAGGTCTTAGAATCCAGAATATCTGTTTTAAAGCCACCAAAGCCTTTGGGACACAATGAATTTTAGAGCCTCCTGCACTGGTCAGCACTTTCATATTAGCTCTTCTGCACAGAAAAGGATCTGTGCTTCTGGTCTGCTATTTTTTTGACTGGAAAAATTAACCCTGATATTTTCATATGTGATATTTAATCCTTTGTGTGCTTATATTGTGACTGTTCTACTTGGGGAAACTAAGTCAAAATGTCGTGTGTGTAGCTGAGCATTGTACCTATCACTTGAGGGGAGGGCTTGCTGCAGAGATGGTGATCCAGGTAAAGTAAAAGATGACTGCTGTGACACATCATTGCTTTTCTCTTTAGCAGGAACGACCCACAGCCCCACTAATAAACTCTGACACTTGTCAGAGCCTGATGCCCTGATTCTGCTGGAGCAATACAAGCACAGGTCAAAATGCAATCCTGCTACAGTAGGGAAAAACAAACGGATGCAAAAATGGAGGATTGAGCAAAGTGAATCAGGGAGACAGTTTGTGAAAGAGACAACAGCCTCAGAGCTTCTGCAGTTCAGTCATTACTTACACAAAGCTGACAGCATGACAGGAGATCTTAAAGAACAAGCCAATAGCCTGTCCCCAGGCTGAGCAGTCTGGGGAGGTTTATGGCTAATTAACTCTAACTGAAGGTATTCCAGCCAGCCTGCAGCTTTGCTGCACTCCTTCCTTGTCCACAGCTCTCCTGTCTGCGTTTGGAGCATCCAGGCTGTGCGCTGACCTTGGAGGCACACAGGTACACAACCTCCACAACAAGGAGGACAGAGATCTCCCCAGAAGAAATAAGGAGCAGAAGGCATAGAAGAAACAAAAAGGTGACAGGGTTACTGTGTGAGTCAGAAAGAATGACAATATTAATATCAAGTGGGGAAGGAAGGAAGGGAGAACCCATTTGACCAAGAATCCCCTGGGTGGGTGTGAAGGAGTTGGACAGTGGGTCTGCAGGAAGGGGATTCAGAGCAGGAACATTCCTCTTCCTGAAGGTATAAAAGATGCCAAGCTCAGAACCCCCTCCCATCACACCAGCTTCAGCATAGCAGAAGCCCTGCACACCCCTGGGCACCCCACAGCCACGGCAGGAGCACGGAGCTTCCCGGGGGTCGGCTGCCCTCACTGAGGAATTTTCTCCAGGGAAGGACTAGCTGGAGCCAGCATGGCACAGTCAGTGTCTGGCATGTGTGAAAGGCTGAGAAGCTGCACTTGAATAGTTCAGCAAGGACAGCTCTTATGTGTCTAAGCCATAGGGCAGAGAACTCTTTCAGAGGCTGGGAATTGTCAGACTCCTACTGTCCCTGCTGAGGTTCAGCAGATGAGCACCTCTATCACACCACCCTTTCTTTGCAGGATAAAGTTGCTGGAAAAGTACCTGGCTCTTCTCATCCATATGCCTGTTCAGGGCTCTGCCTCCATTTATCCAAATATCTTACGTGTCTTTGACCAACCAGAATTCTAGCAGACTTTTGACATGACTCACCAAAGATACCTTCTGCGTCCTTTTCATACTTGTCAGGTGTACAGAGCTTGGCAGGGACTCCTGAGCACTGCTTTTCTGTCACCCATAAACTGCTGGAAACATGTGCTAGAGGAACAAGTGTCCCTAAAAAAAAAAAATAGGTGACTAAAACACAAGTAAACAATCAATATAATTTTTATATTTCCTTATAGGCAAGTATGTGTGGTTTGAGGACAAATATTTGAAGATGCTAAATGGCAAGCAGAATTAGTTTTTCTGCAGATAAATGTCTTTATTTAATTACAGAGAACTGACTGGCAGAGTTCTTTTAGTATTCATAGATGCTTTCCCCATAAATGCCAATTCAGCAAAGTGATTCTTAATTTGTAAATGTGCATGATTAATTTTGATTTTCAGTCAGTAATCTCAGCCTGAGCATAGACATATACATTCTGCACACACAGAAATTCTTGCATCTTGTTCTGTTTTACAGAAAACAGTTCAATCCCGTACATTAAGCAGATTTTGTAAGAAGTTGGTAAGCAGTGAAAGGAAACCTATTGTAAGTAATAATCTGAAACCAGAATTTTGCTTTTAAACAACACTTCAGGAGGTCCATAAGCATATTTCAAATGATATTTTAATAACTGATGCTTAAATACTTTTAAAGCAGCACTGTAATTAGATGTGTCTCTTTGAAACTTTCAGTTAAATAATTTCACACTAATGTAAAGAAAAACAGCTTTTCACTAAATAATTTTGCTTTCATCAGCTGAGATTAATACACTTAATAAGCAGTTGTTATTAAACTAAACATTCAATAATGAGTCATTACAGCTATATTAAATCCTTAGGGCCAAGTGCTGCAGCTTGTACTCCTGGAAGTGGGCAATGTTCCCATTGCCTGAATGGGAGCTTTAACTGTACATTAATTGTAGGACTTGTCTCAAAACTAGCTTGAAAATCTGATAAGGAAAAATGAGACTGTGCTGAAGTTGAGTTTGAAAACAGACTGAAAATAGTTCTTACTTATTCCTTCTGCCTTAAGTCATATACTTGCATTACGTCTGCATATATTTCTTGCACCATTCATCATTGTATAACAGCTAAAAAGGAGGTGCCTAGTTCTAAGTTAATGAAATTGCAATTTAACATAACTACTTTAAAAGTCATCATAGGAACTATGATATCTCTGGAGATCCTGCTCAGCTCTTGTTTCTTCAATATGATCTAGTTTTTGAGTGAGAATACCATTCAGATCTAAAACAGGATTTTAAAATCACTTTTAAATCAAAACTGCTAAAACCATCAAAATTATGAACTCAGTTGACTTAAAAGAGAGACTTCTGTAGAATTTGTCATCTTAGAGGACACAGGATACATTCTAAAGTATGTATTTTTCTTCATTTTAAAGAGGAACAAATTAGCATCTTGCCTTTTTTAATGAACTAAAAATCTTCAAAATTGATGGCGATCAGGTAAAATACCTGAATTTCTAACAGGAAGTTAAATGGTCTTATGGATAAATATTTTTGTTCAAAGTGCAAAATTCTGGGAACATTAGCAAATATTCTTTCACATTGTTGAAAATTGGCTTTTAGTAATGATAAACTTTTTAAATATGAAGAGGTCCAAACCAGCTGCAAACACTCCACTGAAGTTTAACTACGGCATTTTAAAAGACCTGAGAAAGTTACAATGATAGAACAAATATTTAGCAGCACTTGGTAGGGCATTCCAGTTAGCAAAGATCTGAACCAAAGGACTTCAGTGGCCAGATATGATATATTTTTATTTAATGATTCAAGTTGCATTTTTTTTTTCCATGAAATCTGAGTATTAATTCTGCAAAATATTTTTACTAGATCAGTGTTGGATACAGGAGTTTTAGGTTTTGTTCTTGTGTATAATTTCTGAGCCATCACAACATCTTCTCCATCACTTGTTAGCAAGAATTAACTTTCCAGCTTTAAAGCACAAATATTGTACTTTCTGCTAAAGTGACAAGAATATGCATAGATTTATTATCCTTGTGAGACTGAAGCTAATAATTTGAATTTGAAAACAGTATTCAGTTCCTTTTAAAGTTTAATACTTGTAGTTAAGAACAATTTAGTATAGCAATAGTCCTTGAAATGTTCAAATGCTTTTGAGACTTGATCCCTGAATTACCACTATAAAAAAGGAATTACTCCTTTTTTTTTTTGTTTCAAATAATGTTGTTTGGGAGTTCAGGCTGCACAATGCACAAATGCTTGAGTGTGGATCCCAAGTGGAGTTTGTGCTTGTTATTTAAATGAGTTGGTTTTGAGCTTGTTAAGTAGAGTAGCATTTGAGCTCTCTCAGCCTAGAGCTCTACAAGGTGAATGACTTGCACAAGGACTCCTTGTCACTCCTTTTCAATTTACCTTCCAACTCCCTCAAGCCCTAAAAGAATCAGTTTCACTATAACAAGAGTTTAGCCTTTAACATGCAAAGCTCACAAGCCTTTAGTCTTCAAAAGGCCAATTTAACAGGAACAAGAAGAAAATCCACAACACAAAGTTGTTTTGTTAAGTCTGCAGGTGAACTGCATAGTTTGTGGAAATTCTAGATTCTCCCCAAGTCTGACACTGGAAGTCTGAACCTAAAAGAAAGATATAGGATACTGATATATGAATTAAGTCTTACTCCATACCATATAGGTTTAAAGCAGTTCCAATGAATGACTAATTAGAATCACTGAAATATAATTAATGGAATACACCACTGATTCACCAAGGGCAGTAGTGGCAAAGCATGCCACTGCCTTTTTTTGGGCACAAGAACTGGTCTGTGGGTTTAGGGGAAATGACAGACCTGACTTCTCTATGTCCTGTTAATGAAACTGATCCATCTCGTGAGATTTTGTGGTTTAAGCTGAAGAACATCACAAGGATTGTAAGGAAGGTATGATTTTGGCTAATGGGAAGCTAATGATAAGTTATAAAAACTGGGAATAATGAGGTTGCAGAGGATTTAGTGAAAAAGGTTGACCTGGCATTAGATATCAGTCAATATTTTTGTCAATGGTGTGACAGAAAATGAGAACATGCTATTGAAACTGGTCATGAGGTGAAGTTGGAAATGTTCATCAATATGAGAAGTAAACATTAGGACAATAAGGAATGCACTTAGGAAATCCTGTATTATCAGAATTTCATCCCTCCTAGGGAAAGTTGAGCTAAATTATTTTCTCACTCAGGACTGCTCAGTTTGCTGTTGTATTTACACTGCAAAAAGGTTCCAGAATCATAAACACCTACAAGGGCATTGCCTCTGGTATTCTGAAGCACAAGACTACTTTAAAAGGTGGTGACTGTGATGATCTCTGTGGATCTGTGAGCACATGCTACCACTGTAAGGATCAGCACACCCTTGCTGGGAACAGGTACACAGCACCAGCAGACCCTGCTTCAATAAGAACAGAGAGCCAGCCCTCTGCTCTCATTTTTAGGATACAGGCCTAGTTACCTTCAGGTCCAGCTCATTGTGTTCCTGTAGGAAATCTCAGCTGGAAATCTGAAACGTCTTACATTTCTCTCATAGCTGCACCAACAGGCAAAATAATACAGACTCTGCAGTAATTAATTTATAAAAATAATAATAAATTGTAAATATACCATCCCATGAGAAATTCATTACAGGTTGTGTAACTCACCTGACAGAGGTCAACCCTCACCTGCAGCTGTGAGTACTTGGGCTGCATGTGATCCATGCCAAGTCCCAGGGACAAATGCCTGCAGAAATATTTGGGTGGAATTGCAAGCTCACCCTCAAGAATTATTATGTTTTGGTGTGTTGTCAGAGTCTGAGCTTAAGGCCAGAGTTCATTAAAGTATTGTCAGACTGCTGCAAGAAAACAAAAGCACAGCTATGTGGACTTTTCCGCTCAAACCCATGATTTGAATATCCTCTATTGTTCCTGACAAGTTTTAAGTTACAAAACCAGTCATGTCTAATATGTTGAAAAGTTGGTAAAGGAACTAATAAAAGTTTGCAATTTATCAGGCATGTGCCTTGTTAAAAGAATCTGCAATAATTTGAGTAGCAATGATGGTTTCTAAGAGAGTTACCACATACATAATGCCAGTGATTTCTAGTATTTCCTGCTCCCTGTGGGAGGATGGACATATATTACTGGAATTTGCTTTATAATGATGCACAAGAAAGGCAGTTCATAGTCCCAAATCAATTCTTATCTGTCTTTTTAAGATCAAGACTACATGTGATTAAATTTCAGAATAGATAGAAGCGCATGCTACTCCCACTCTAAAGAAATATTTCAAAAGCTCTTTAATAATATTTGTTCATGGTTTTATTATTTTCCTTTCATATTTATTCTTTCCTCTTTATATTCAACATATGTGTTATTAAGTCAATGATATTTGAAAAAGAAATGGATGCACCTTACTTTACTGAGCAGCTGGGTGCAGCTATACCAAATTACAGGGTAATGTCTGCTCTTACAGTGGGATAAATCTGGAGGAAACTAGCTCAAATTGATAATGTTAATATCTTTTTGCACTGGGATAACAAAGCAGGATTTGGATTCAATAATTTGTCATAGCAAATGAAATGGGGAGGGCAATGTGCACTTGGCCAGCCGCGCTCAAGTGACAAATACTTGAGCTAAATGCAGCTCACAGGTACCACTCATTCCCCAAGAAACCTCCATCCCACACTGTAGGTTCTGTTTGTCTCATAAGAGTCTTCTCTTGAACAGATTTAGCTTTCCTGTAAGCCAGCAAATGGTGAAGAAATAAAACAAAAATAGATGAGTTGTGACCTTTACTATTGGAAAAGTTGGTAAAGGAACTAATAAAAGTTTGCAATTTATCAGGCATGTGCCTTGTTAAAAGAATCTGCAATAATTTGAGTAGCAATGATGGTTTCTAAGAGAGTTACCACATACATAATGCCAGTGATTTCTAGTATTTCCTGCTCCCTGTGGGAGGATGGACATATATTACTGGAATTTGCTTTATAATGATGCACAAGAAAGGCAGTTCATAGTCCCAAATCAATTCTTATCTGTCTTTTTAAGATCAAGACTACATGTGATTAAATTTCAGAATAGATACAAGCGCATGCTACTCCCACTCTAAAGAAATATTTCAAAAGCTCTTTAATAATATTTGTTCATGGTTTTATTATTTTCCTTTCATATTTATTCTTTCCTCTTTATATTCAACATATGTGTTATTAAGTCAATGATATTTGAAAAAGAAATGGATGCACCTTACTTTACTGAGCAGCTGGGTGCACCTTACTTTACTGAGCAGCTGGGTACCAAATTACAGGGTAATGTCTGTTCTTACAGTGGGATAAATCTGGAGGAAACTAGCTCAAATTGATAATGTTAATATCTTTTTGCACTGGGATAACAAAGCAGGATTTGGATTCAATAATTTGTCATAGCAAATGAAATGGGGAGGGCAATGTGCACTTGGCCAGCCGCGCTCAAGTGACAAATACTTGAGCTAAATGCAGCTCACAGGTACCACTCATTCCCCAAGAAACCTCCATCCCACACTGTAGGTTCTGTTTGTCTCATAAGAGTCTTCTCTTGAACAGATTTAGCTTTCCTGTAAGCCAGCAAATGGTGAAGAAATAAAACAAAAATAGATGAGTTGTGACCTTTACTATTGGATTGACTAGGCTGGTTGATAAAAAGCCTGTATTTAAAATGAAGACATTATATTAGACTAATGATCCAGCTACCACACAGCAGCAGCAATGTATTTTAGTTACAGTATTTTTGATTGGCTGAATAAAATAGCTTATTTGCTTGTAAATACTTAAATAGAAGCAAAAACATCCTAAGTGACTTACATAATGATCCTTCTTAAGAAATGATGAGATATTCACTTCTGAATCTATTCATGAAGAAAAATTAATACAACCATAACAAGAATGGGTACATTTACCAGCCAGATGAAGCCAGAGGAAGGTTCTAATAAAATAAGCAATACTCATAACAATGCCAATTTTCTTATTCAGAAATATTCCTGAAATGAATTGTTAGAAGCATTTTCCCTATTAAGGATGCTTTTGTGGGTGATGCATAGAAAAAAATGAATGAACTTAACCTCCCATTGTGACATTGCTCCAACTGATATCCTAACCTTGACCCATCTCTTCCCTCCTGTATTACATTCACTTGTTTATTGTATATTTGGCTCACCTGTATGGTATTTCCCCACGCTACATGATATTTTGTAAAGCAGCAATCATGTTTTTACAACTCGGTTAAAACTGGTATGTAGAATTGATACATATTTTTAAAATATGTATTTTAAAAAGGATGTTAAATAGAAAGTTGAACTGAGAAATTCAGCTATTTACTAGACAAAACTCTGACCTTCAAATGACAGTTCAGCATCCCACAAATAAAGAAATACATTAGAGTGCTTAATTTTCATTGTGTTGCACAGCGCTCAGCACAGTTGCAGCTCCCACCTCCCCAAAACTCGTGGGTGAGGTGATGTGCACAAACTCCCCCATTTCCATATCCTGAATGCAGGATAATTCTATTTAAGCACAGCCCATAGTGAAGGAGCTGGGGAACTGCTCCAGTGGGTCCAGAGTGACCTGGAAAGGCTTTTTCAAATCCGTGTTTCCCTGTCCATGGGGATTACAAACCTAAATCTGGATTTGCTGTGGGGTGAGGGAGCTCACAATTGCCCCTGCAACATGGCTTGGGTGCACTGAGGTGCCCGTGTTCAGATTAGGGGACACATGGAAATTGTCTTAGCTCTTTGACAAGCACCAGGAGATGGAGCTCCAGACTGCACAGCACAATTTCTTGGTGCCAGAACAATGAAACCTGTTATTTCTGCACTGTTAAATGCTTCTTTCTTTTCAGCTCATCATTTACAGGATTTCTTTAAATCATCTCTCTACTGATGGGAATTAAAAGCTCCTTCTTTGAAGCACTGTATTAACCCCAGGGAGCAATTGCTAATGTTTTTCTTCATGGATCTACAGCCTAAAGTTAAAGAAAAAAAAAATTATTAGGGAGAAATCAGAAAAGACACTGATTTAAAATAGGTTTTAGGGATTATTCTGGTAGTATACAGAAAATTTATCATCCTCTCAGTTTTACAAGTATATGGAAATGCTCAAAAAGTAAAATTCCTTGGAAAATATAATCAGGTACATCCCTACTATCTCCCTTCAGAAATGGAAAGCACAATTTTTTTAATGTAAAAACACAGCAGTTGGAAAGGGGAGAAGGAAACAACCTGAAAGTTGTCCATGATACAGTGTGTGTATGCCTTCACTGGCATTTCAAAAATTATACATTTTGGGAGTTCTGATAATTTTAGGTCACATTTAATCACTTCTGTGAAGAAAAAAAAAGTCATTGCTTTGCTCAAAACAGTGAATTTTGGAGCTGTCTGACAAATCATCAGCTACTATGGAGGCCTAAGCAGAAAACTGTTCTCATATGTAACCTGAGAGCAACATTCTAATAAATCCCTTAAAAAGTAAACCCTTCGTGAAACAAAATTAGTTGAATTCTTGTTAGCCTCCCACCTCATGAGAGGCCTGATACAGCAATTAACCTTGATTTTACCTGATATTTAAACTTAAAGAGTATGCACATGCTTTGATCTCTAGTCAGATTTTTGATACCAATCAGACAGATTGTGTCCAACATCCCAGAGCTGCAGGTTTCTCAGAGCATGTTGCTATTAACATTTTCCCAGTAAAACAGTTACATGTTGAGAATAAAACTTTAAAAAGCTATAAAGAGGCTTAAGAACATAATTCATGCTGCCTTTAACTTTTTGTGTATGTGTCAATATATTTTCATTAAATCACAGTAATTTAAACTGATTTTCCCCCCTCTGTGCTATGTAAGTTTAGAAGATACAATAAAAAGCAGATCTTGTTTTTATGCTATAGTGTTTCAAAAGTGTGATATTAATTCTGGCAAAAATAGTCTACAAAGGAGCTTTATGCTAGTTATAAATGTTTGACATGGGAAATATGTGAAAGACCAATTATGGGCTGATCAGAAATCTCTTGACATTTTTAGACTGCAATGTGCAATGTGAGAAGGGTTCACAAATTTAATTATGACTTTTTCAAATAGGGTTCTCCAACTCAATGGGAGCCACCACACTTAACTGTTTTGAGGAAAGATAGATTTTTATGATAGGGGGAGGGAAAAGAACATGTCTTCAGGCTGAAATGGTTATCAGTTTTTAGATCAATCACCCTTATGTAAGTTTTTCCATTGGTAGCAAGATATTAAGATATTTACAGCCAACATATATCACACTGAATGGATTGTATGAAGGGGGACAGAAAAATGAGAATATACTCAACACGCACACTATAGAGCTTTCATTAAGTCTAAATAAGACAGCTGTTAAATAACTTACCTCAGAATGTCTTGCCAAAGATTAGAGAGTGAAGTCCTGCTGTAAGCTTAATATTTCTTTTTCATATTTTTAAGATTGGACTTACCAGCATATCATTAAAATTTCATTTTCCTAAATTACTCTTCCATGTTTATACTCAAAATACTTGGAAATACAAAACAAGAGCATATAAAATATAATTTTCCTGACTTGTGAAATTGATGGAATGAAGTGGCCATTTGGGCTCCTAGAACTATGAGAAGAATTGGCTTAGTGAAGGCCATGGGCTGCCCTCACACCCTTGTTACCACAGCGCACCTGGATGTGATCACAGCAGCGCAACCTGAGTGAACGTACAGCTTCTGCTGGAGCCAGCTGCCCAGGGCCGCAAAGAAAAAGAGGAAAACTCACTTGGAACAGTTAATTCAGAGCCCTGCCTGTGGTCTGACACCAGCACAGGTACCACCTCTGTGTGCTGGTATTCTTCTGCTGCTGCTGGATCCTTGTGCTTATGTAGAACACAGCTTCTTCACATCCAAATAAGAAACTGGCCTCAAGAAATGACCTCAAAGTCAGAAAAATATTAATTTAAATGTGTGCAGCTTCCCAAACTTTGGTCTGTTGTGGTTAAGTGGTGCAAGAAAGATAACTAGTCCCAGTTTTGGCTATTAAGAGGTGGTCAAATAAATAAAACACTGCAATATTTACAATACTTCAGATATGTTATGCAGTCATGAAGAGAAAAAGCCTCTTCTGGTATGTTGAATTGTAAATGCTCCCTATGTGAGACAAATTTCTGTATCAAAATACAGTTAACAATACAAAATGATGAGAATTCCTGTTTCAGTATGATAACAGGATCACAGAAAGTGCTCTTGTTACTTCCAGAAAAGAGGGTGGGTATATATAGAATATGCCTGGTAGCAGCTTCTATAATTAACATCCAAAAGTAGTTAGCATTGTAATTCCCTGTTTTCAATCACTTATGGCTTTATGAAACATCTCCCTTTTGTGCTGCAATTTTCATCCTGGATTTATGCCAATGTCAGCATTTCAAGGGATGAAGAAAGAGTCTTCTGTATTCCCAAGAAGACTGAAAATGCACACTCACTGGGGTGACTGCTCCCTGCAGTTCTGTGTCCCAAAGCTCTGTTTGGATGTTGCATTTTGCCAAGGATTGGACCTTGCCAAGGCCCACGACTTTGTCCCAGGAGTCAGAATTAGTGATTTGTTCATATGGAAAAGAAAGAGCATGTACTGAATGAGCTCATGCTCAGGGAATTGACACTGGGGGTTTTTTTCCCCCACTTTCCCCACGGGAAAGCGTTTGTTGGCCAAGAAAGTTAGGAAAATCTATTCAAACTCCCACCTTTCTCTTTTAACTACCACTAACAGCTGCCTTACATACTGATAGTCTTAGCTGCTGTGTTCCAGTAGCAGGATACATGGACACTTGTAAACCAGACAAAGTTTTCATATCTGTGCAATGCTCACACACATATTTAAGCATTGTCCCAGTTTAGAGTAGAAAGAAAAGATTTTTGGTGTGATCACAGTTTTCATAAATACCTGCAAAGTGTAGAATTCTTGACGTGTCTGCAGTCATAAATATGCCTGTTAAGCACGCAGTTTTTAAAGGTCAAGTAGGACTCTTTAAATTTCTTGCAGTTACAATCTTGGTTCTGAAATGATAGTAATGTGTGCTTACTGTTGAACTGTTTTTGTGAAATACAGCAAAATGAAAAAATTCCCTAGGTCTGTAAAGCTACAGTTTAATACATGGCAAAAGGAAACATGTTATGCCCATCAAGCTGGTAGAACCCAAGGTGCTGTTTTTATTAATTGATGTAAACATTAAAAATAAATTATCTCACTTAGACATGTATCCTCTCTCTTGTGAAAGTACACACAAAGAATCTGTGATGTTTTCTCCTTCCATGCTCAATCACATTTTTGCTTTTTAAACACTCAGCAAAATTAAGACCAGCTTTATGAAGAATTTAAGGGATCTGCTAAGGCCTTCTCTTCCTCTTGACCTCCAGCATCTCTGCCACCCAGGGAGATCCAGAAAATGCTGTAGCTTAGAAAAAGAAAATAAAAACTTCTATATGGGCTACTGTCCCCAGTGATCTGCTGCTTTTAGGCCCTGGGCTCTGCCGATCCATAACTTATTGCTCTGAGCCCAGTTTCTCTCCAATGAATTCGCTTCAATTCATATCAGAAATGGAAGGGAGAAACGATGTAACTCCAAAACCATAACCTTTTCCCCTGTGGATTGGTATATGAACATGAAATTGGTACAATGTACATGAAAATGTACCAACAAACCAGCAGTGTCTACAGATCCCCTGCTATGGCAGCAGCTGTACAAACAAAAGCACATATATAAAGGAGTCATAAACTTGGCTAAGTGTAAGATACAACAAGAAGAAAAAGCATCTTGACTAGCAGCAATTTTAGCTGGATTTTGGGCAGAGAACCTATGGATGTAGTGGCCACACTACAAAGGCAAATCCATCAGTACTTCGTGTTCAGCAATAGGAAAGCAAAACTTTGCTCACTCAAGGATAACTAATGCTTTAGAACCTGGCTTCTATTCTCAAAAATTTTGGGCAGGTCAGAGTCAAAAAGTGGTCAGATGTAAAAACATGTGGCAGTCTGGAAAAGGTGCCTTAGAAAGGCCCCTAGAGAGGAGGTGCTGACTCCAGTAGATGCAGCAGAGTCAGGCACTCCTGCCCAGCTCTGAGCACCGCACACAGAGCTGCTTCCTGCACTGCAGCTGAGCAGACACCTCTGCACATCTGTCCCAGACAATTCCTACAGTTTTTACCTGGCACTCTTACCTTAAATAAAGAGATATGAATCCGACTGTGTATTTTAGCTCCCTTCTTTTTCCCTCCCTCTTAAATTTTTTTAAAAAATATTTTACCTTGTCTTTAAAATAATTTTCTGCAGACCAGCTCAGTTATTTAAGTTGTGTATTACAGGTACTTATTTCCTTGTGCATCTGCTTGTACTTGTCCATCTCCTAGACTATCCTGGCAGTTTAAACACTGGGCCCCTTCAGCTGACTCTGAGGCTTGCCATCACAAGCCTGATATCTTTCATTTTACAACAGCAAGAAATGCCACAGACACTATTTTTTTTTCTTGGTTTTGTCTCATTGGTATTGAGTTATGATTTCTGACAGTTTTCTTCTTCTTTGGCTCCACAGGCATTTCCTAATAATTTTTCCCAATTAGGATTGGTACATTTAGCCCAACAGAACTGCACAGGAGTCCATTTGCACCCATAGTACAATTTTTCAGTTGGATAAACCAATTTTCAAATGAAATCCAGTTCCTTGTCCTAATAAAAGGTATAAATGGCCAAATCATCAGAGCTAAGTAGGGGATCCAAAAGACCTCTTGTTTGGTAACCTATTGCCAGCCTCCAGACAAAGGAAGAACCCTTTAGCAACATTAGAAAACTCCTAAAGTCAGAACAACAGAGATTCAGCGAGTGATACTTCCTGTAAATTATACAGCATATCCCAATGGATAGGAAATATGAATCTGTGGAATTAAATGACAGTTTTCAGATTGGTTTTAGCCAGAGGTTAAGCCAAAGGCTAAACTTGTCCTTGCTGAGCAGGCGGCGCAGGCATGAGGCTCACAGCTGAAGTGTCTCATTGCTGTGGTTAGATCAGGTTGAACACTGGCCTTGACGGGTGTTGGCTTTCTCTGCCAGCTCTGAGACAGTGCTGGTGTTAACTTATCTCTTTTAAAATCCTTTTATGGTTATTGATCAGCATTTGTCCAAGAACCCTTCAGGGTGCACTCAAGACGTTACATAAAATGATTGGCAAAAATCCACAAAAAGGAACTTGGTGTGCGTGAGCATCGAGCATTCAGTGGTCTAAACTCAGATTTGAATATTCAGTTTGGATAATAGTTCATTACAGCACTGAAAGTAGTGGCCATTGGAATAAGGAGCTTCAGAAACGACCAAGGGTCAAACCCATAACTCTGTTTTCACACACCTTCAATGCAATTTAATCGCTAATGTACACAACTTGTAAACCTCTCTGTTTCTGGAGAAAATGGTGGTGCTATTTTTTGATGTACCAGTAAGTAATTGGCTGATGGCTCTGCTTAAGTAGAAAAATTTGACCTTTTTCTATTTTTTTTTTTTTTTTTTGCTACTATCAGTAAATTATGCCCAGGTGAACTCAAAAAGCTTCAAGCTTTTATTCTTCTCTAATGGATAAGCTATTTACTTCATTAGAATGATGCCAGGCTTACAGAAGCAGAGTTTTCACACGACAATAAAATGGCATTTGAGTGGTTATAATGGCACTTCAAGATATCCCTCTTATATTCAGTAATTTATTATTATTCCTTCAATTATATGCTCAAGATAGGAGGTTAAATATTGTCAGGCTGTTATCACCTTTATATATAAGAGTATGTACATATTGGAGAGACCCTTTTCATGGTGAATTTCCTTCCAAACCGTGCTAATGGCTATTGTGCTGGATGAGTTGTTTTCAAGACCCAACTCATGCTTGCAACACTGTGCTCTGGTACTCAGTGACATATTTTAGCAACCTCAGTGGAGGGGACTAGACTTTGATAACAAAAAACTGCAGGTTTGAGGCTTCCCAAGACCTCACAGAGTTTTGTCTTTCTGACTATATTCCATTCCTTCACACTGAGTTAGAAATTTCACACAAAGGGTGGTGGTGCCACCTGTGAAACAAAACTCATTCTAATAGTTCTAGGGAATCAGCCTCACTTTTAAAAGAGCAGTGAGGTTTCTCCTCTGCAGCTCTGTGCTCTCTGGAGGCTACTCCTTGACAGGTAGAGCATGATGGCTTCCAGTTGTTCAAAAGTACGTCTCTTGCCATCATTGCACATGGCTAATTGCATTTTATAAAAATGGTTTGCAAGTGATTTGTGAGGGAGATATGCATTATAGCTTGCACTTCATGTTCATTTCCAAATTCATTTATCTCACATAAGTGTTTTCTAAAAGTCAAGAACTGAAAAAATATAACTAGGAGTAGTTTTCAGAAGTCTATTACTGCAAGTTCTTCTTCAGGGAAATGAACAAAATAAAGTTTAAATGCTTCTTCATTGCCAATAGTTCCCCTTGATCCAATTATAACTTTTTTACCTAAGTTACACAAGACTGATTTAAAGATAACTGCCCAGATTGATCTGAGAAGAAATGCATTAAAACATTTATGTTATTACAATATACACAAAATGCATTAAAGTAATGAGACCAGCCTGACAGAAACTCACAAAATCAAAGACTTTCACAGGGGAGGTTGAAATGTCATTTTTAACACACCCAGCAGAGAGATTACAGCTTTTGTAGAAGAAGAAATTACATGCTTTTTTGAGGCTCCCTAATAAAGAATCACTCAGGCATATTGTAATGGTTTCAAAATTATATGGTATTTTAATCCTTTGCATTTGTCTTTGTATTATGTAAGTTAGATTTCTATCAACATTTCAACACCCTGTCTTAGTCAAATTACTATCTTTTCATTACTTTTTCTTTTTCATAGGAGTAGTACAGTACTTATTAACTGTCTCAGTTCTAGAGACCCTTCTTGTTCTCTCTTTCAGGAAATTAGTGGGATTTTTGTTTCAGCTTTGGTTTTAGATCAGCAGTAAAGTATTTTTACATACATTATCAAAGAACTTTGAAAATTAGCTCTTAAAACCTAAAGGCAGCTGAATGGCTGTCGGTAACACACAAAATCCTCAGATTCTTGTCTCAGAAGCAGTTTCTCCAGCTCCAAGTCCCATGGCAAGTTATGCAACTGCAGCATGAGTGCTATTCAATACCCAGCACAAAGTCACACCTCTTGATGAACAAGTTTTTACTGTCAAAACAATGGCGAGGAATAAGATGAAGGTCTAGTAAACACACTGGCCAAATTGAGAGATATAAGCATTAAATATCAAGAAAATCTGAGCATTTACATTTTTCACGTTCAAAACCCTACTTTCTTATTCTATCTATTGCTAAAGTATCTGTCACAGTTGAGAAGGCCACAACACACAGAGCATCACCATATAAGTTCAGAAGGCTTCAATCCATACAGAATAACACCATACCTCATCAGAAGGCTGCAAGCACCTGCTCTTTCTTGTTCTTCAGCCCAGCCTTTTATCCCCTCACGTTGATGCCCTGCCCCTGTGTGCCCTCTGCCCCCTTTGGTGGTTGCTCAGTGCCCTGGGCACTCCATGGCTCATTGCTGTCAGTGCTGCTCACCTGCTGCTCACAGCTGCAGCCCCTCTCCCAATCACCACAGACTGTGTGCCTACAAATATCCAGCTGGTCAATTGTCAATGAATGCCTGAAAGTTCAGCAAAAATATCAACCAAGTACAGACCTTTTTTTATAAATGAACAGATAAGCTAAAAATTAATTTTGAGAGGAGATAGCTTCTAGGTTTATCTGCAGTAACTTTTCTGGCGTGGGCCCAGGTGGGCCTCAGCTCTGATCTGGGGTGTATAATTTTCACAGTAGGTCTAGGCTGTAGTTTAAGAGGTGCTAACCCCTCCCCATTTCCCCTATTATTAAATAGCAATAAAAGATTACATTTTTAAGATCACCGCTGTGCAATTTCCAGAAAGCACAATAAATCAGTACTTTCCTGATCCTTGCAGGCCAGGACAAAGGAGACTTTGGTTGACTCCTTCGACCATCACAGCCCATTTTCTAATTCTGTGGTCTGTGAGAGCTGACCTGGGCCTTTTGCCACTGTCACTGACAGTCAAACACATGATGTGGTGACTGATTTGAGACAGGCAGCCGTCACTCACCAGGAAAAACTGCATGTTCTGGCAGGGCTCGGGTACATCCAGGGGCACTTTCCAGGAGAAACAGCCTTAAGGACATTAGAGGCTGCCTCTGTGTTTCCACGTTACAGAGATTTCAGTGCACTTCGGGTGTCATAGCCCATTCTTTGGCTCGTGTTCTAGATGAGAGAGCCTCCAGGTGCAGAACCTCGAGTTCAGGATTTTATGCTCTCTTCCGAGAGTGGATCCAAATGTCTGGCAAAATTTGCCCCGAAAACTTGAGCTTTGTCTTGTGCCTATTTACCAAATGCAGTGTGAATGAAGAAACAGTTGTGAAAAGACATGCTCAGCATGAATTCAGGTGTGGTTCAGAATGACGCACCTGAATTTTAGAAAGCTTAACGCTCATTGACTGCAGAAAGTTTGTTGTGTGTCCCCAAACCAAGACACGTTTCTCCTAAAAACCACTTAGTTCTTGAGGACAGCTCAGCAGAAGAGTAGCATGGTGTATGAAGAGCTATAGTTTAAAATAAGTGCTGACAAAGAAACTTCAGTGGGAAACTTGCCAGGCTTATAAAAGGAAAAGATACCATAGCAGAATATAAAAACAGATAAATAATAAATTGCAACTTCGTCTGGAGCTGTGGAGTGTGCTAGTATTTACGGTTTTGAAAGGTTTTATGGAGAAAATATTTTATTTTTTATGTTGTGAAATATATAGCAACATAAAAATGTAATGGTTGGCTTAACCTATAAAGAGTTTTTTAATCAGTAAGTTCCTGACAGAAGGTGGAATTTGTATCTCAGTGCAGATTTTTTTTTTTTTCTTTTAATTTTCAAAGTTCAGGATGCCTTGAAGTTTCCTGACGTTATAGGATAAATTTTCAAAGCTCCATGCAGGAGAGATGCCAACATGAAAAACATCAAGCAAACGCTGAGTTATGTTTGTGCATCTCCTGTGTTGTGTTTTGATAATTTCTCCCATATATCTGCATAAAGATAGGGTTTGTGAGCACAGTGAAATTATAGATTGAGCAGGCTATTTTCCTTCTTCCACGTTATGTGGAAATTAATAAAGTAATTAAATGTTACATTTACTGTTCATTGAATTACTTGGTTGTTTGGTAATTATTAGTGTGATTACAAAGTGACATAAACAACCGTGTGGCTCAAATGTGCAATTATGTACAATATATGCTGAGCTGACACACACAGAACATATTCCCCTGATTGTGCAGGTAATTAATAAGTGCTCATGCAAAGCAGCCTGTGCTAAGAGCTGTAAATACTGCAACAGAGTCCATTTCTTGTTCAGCTTGTGCTTGTGTTTGCACTGAAGCAACACTGCCAGTGAGGTCAAACAGAGACAATTTGACTTGTTCATTACTAAATGTCATTTAAGTGGATGATAAAGGCAGATCTGCTCACCAGCAGCTTCCTTGTCTGGCTGCTTTATCTCTCCTGGTGGGAGACCTGTACATAATGTCACACTGTTCTAAGAAAGTGGTAATATCAAATTACCAGAGATTTTGAGGATTTATATGATTCTGGCCTTGATTTCTCTAGTAATGTTGCACAATTCTGAAAAAGAGAAATTTTCTACGTTTGCACATGGCAAGATTCATGTTATTCTTTCCTATTTTCTGGTCTGTTTACTTACTGCAAAATAAGACTACATGTGACTTCCCCTACTGTCTGCTTTCTGATTATAAGAGGGATGGTATTCTTCCATTTCCTGAAATAATTTTTGAAAAGACATCAGTTGTTAATCAAAAATGAATGAAATCATGACTCACAAGGCTGAACCACAGCTATCCTATAAACCACAGCTGTGTAGTATTTTGTAAGGGAGGTAGGTCAGCCACAACTAAACACTTTTATACCAGGCATCTGGTGGGTTCCACCTTTGCTAGGAACAAATGAACTTTGTGTATCTTTAGTGTATCTGACTGTGAATACGGGGGTGATCTCAATTCTGCTCCACTTTAACTGCACTGGCCTTGAGCTTGATTTTGCTGGCTGGGATGCATATTAAACCTAAAGAGCTAATGTAGGTAGCAAGGGTGACAGTAGGACATGTTGTCTTCTTCTGCAGCCACTCAAATTATGCAGAAGAGCATGAGCCATCCTAAAACCTCATTCTTTCCCCTCTTTTTCCTTTTTATTCTTGCATCCATTCTACACCATGCTGAAATTTTATGCTTTTCATTGCAGTCAAGTGTTTGGCAGTTTAAGGCTGTGTATAATCCACTCATGTGTCTTGACACACTAGTTATTCTCACCAGGCTGGTAGGGAGATAAAGAAGAGCAGCACAAAACTAGGACTGTATGTGCATGTTACAGACATTTTCTTCTTCTTCTAAAAACTCTGGAACCTCTGGGATCATATGACCTTGAAGAAAAATCTTCCACCAGCACCACAGCACATTAAGTTTGTTTCACCCTGGGCTGATGACTTCAGCTTTGTTTTCTGCATTGGCTCAGTAATGTCTATAAATCTTGCACGTTTTGCTGCTAGTGCAGGTCCAGGTGTGGCTTTTGGTGTCACTAGTTGCTGCTGTTTCTTCAATCCCTTCAGCAATTTGAGTCATTTCCTGAAGAACTTGCACAGACTGATTTATGAGGGCATTTGGCTTCTGCGGAGAGGCAAAACAGAAGGAAGCAAGGGAGGAAGAGGCTTGGATCTGTGCCCCAGACAGCTCTGAATGTGAGAGAACCAATGCAATTCCAGTCTGTGGGTAGCCAGTATTGCTGTGCTGCACACTCACTGTGACCTTCAGGCCTGTGCTGTGCTGTTCAAACCTCTCAGCCCAGGATAAACACGCCCAGCTCAGCGAGCAGAGGAGTCCGTGGCAGGTCCTGCTCTGTTCCACTGCTGCCTCACCTCCGTGGCCTTGCCTTTAGCCAGGGGTGCAGCAAGGAGCTGGCATTTGAGCACCCTTGCTGTTTGACAGTGGAAGGGATGAACAGAGTCAGTTTTTGTGGAGGAAAGTCACACAAAGCTGAATGACAAAGGGTAGAATCTCTTTTATGGACATGGTGTGCTGCACACACAGCAGAGGCCCCATGGGTGTTTAACTGCTCACGGTTCCTGCTGTCTAGAAGGACACAAGATATTCTATGCTAATCTCTCCTTGTAATGCCAGCTCTAATAAATGGCATAAAGTGTCCTCCACAAAGCCTCAGAGGATTTCTTACTGCAAAAGCACCTCTTACTGCAAGCATCTTAACAGACCAGCACCTCCTGCTGCAGAACACCCACACCCTGGGCGATCAAGAGCAAGAAAATAGTGCTCAAATGAGATAACCTGAATATCCTATATAGTCTTGGATGAGCTACTGATCTGCACTGTGACTTGGCACAATAAGCCCCTGGTGAAGGCATTGCCTGTGTATTATCATTAGCTACAAGTGAACAAGTACAATGGACTGAGCCAGGATTTATTGAGTCCTGATTCATTAAGAGGCAGAGGCAGGTAGGCTACAGCAATGAAGTAGGATAAGCCATGCAGGGGACAGCACTCAAATTTAATGCCACGAAGCAGCTTCTGTGAAGATGAAAAGACAACATTCATCCTGACATTTCTCATGCTTTCTGATTTTTTTTTTTTTTTATGTAGTGGCAACCTGTGCTATTGGAGGCAGAAAATGGATGGTCTGAGTGGAAAAGCTGTGAAAGAAAGAGCTTCTGCTATGGCCCTGATCTGCCCTGCTGGGTGCACACAATGTGGCATTGTATTAAACACTTAAAAAATGCTGTTGCCCTCCTAGATCTCCGGCTTTTTTGCAGGCTTGTAAAATGGTACGCACAGGGATAGGTTTTGAGCAATACAATCAAGCTATGTAAAATAGTTTTCAGTCAAGCAATTAGGCCAGGGCTCTGGACCAGATTTAGAGAATCAGATTTGTCTCTGAATGCTAAAGGGAACAGAGGAGAAACTCATGAAGAAAGAAATAGTGTTAAGCTAATACTAACCCAGTTTCTGGCTTCATTTTCTAATTACCACGGTCTTGTTGTAAAATGCTTAGAAAAGCAGAAAAAAAATTCAGTGTTTGCTCTTCTTTCACCCTTTGCCTCGTTTTATTTTGTCAGCACTATGGTGTGACAGACAGAGACAGGGACCAAAAAACTGCCATTTAGCTGCTTCTGAAACACAGCAACCACCTCCAGTGCTTGAGAGCTTGCAGGCTGATATCCATTCTGATATATGTATCAGGAAATGGAGTCATCATACTGGTTTTCCTATTGGGCAAACTCTTTCAGCCTTCCAGTGATATTTGTGTGAATTCTTTCTTTAGCTCTTTTCTGCAGACCCCAACAAAGTAGTCCTTTGCACTATTTAAGTGAGAAACAGAAGATCAATCCAGCAGACCTTTACCTGCCATCCTGGGTAAACTTTCATTTCAAGAGGTCTCTACGCCTTTTTCCATTAGGGAGTTATCCTTTTCCTCATTTTGCTGCAGCAAATTTTGTGCCTGCTCAGTGGGCTGGTAGAAAAGCAGGGCTTAACACATACTTTAGACATGGATCTCATCTCTTTCTGGACGTCTTTTTGAAAAAATGATGGTAAACAGCTATGGAAAAGTCAGAGAACGCAATTGTCACTGGTGTGATGATGTCACTTTCTGCTGTTGTTTTTCAGTAGACAAACCAGTAAGGTGTCACCTCTTGATGGCTCTTTGATAAACCCAACACCATCTTCCATTAATTTCCTCGGGAAAAAAGTGCACTCAATGGAATGTAGCTTTGGCACTGGAGTCAACAGGAATGACTGTTTTGACCTCAGTTTGCTCTGGACAGGATCCATGTGTCCAGCAGTGAATTTATGGTGCCACCTAAACCCTTCAGGGTATGCATGAGTCATCTCTGTGGTGCTGAGGCAATCTCAGTAAATAAGAAGAGACAGCTTCTTTCTCAACAGGTGAACCAAATCCCCAAAGTAAATTTTTTTTTGCTCAAGGAAGCAAAAGGTTAATTTGAACTGCTCATGGTCTTCCATGAATCAAATGAAGTAATCCCATGCCTGAGGTTTAAAAGCATCCGTAAATTAGAAGGGTGTAGTGTGCAGATGAAAGAGAGGGTTATCAAAGATTAATAAAAAGAGAGAGAGAGGCAAGAGAGGGAGAGAGACTCTGCTAGAAACCCTCTCATAACTCCAGCCTGGAAAGTACAGTTCACCTACTTGGAGCCCAGTTAGCACACACTGTGCTGTACAGCTTAGGGCAACAATATAAAATAATCAGAAAGAAGACATAAGATAATTTGAGAATGTGGAAAATAAAGTCTGTAAAAAAACAAAACCCAAAACAAAATGAGGAATGAATATATGAGAATATGTGGAGAAAAAAAGTAAAAATCTAAGAAAAAACTTGTCAGCTATTTTATGTCATATGAAGCCTGGTTATTTTTTAATACCAGCTCTATTTGAAAGATGAATTATATAATGAAAAAAAGGGGAAAACCAGCTTTTTTTCTGGAAAGTAATTCATTAGGTGGAATGAAAAACTGATTTATTAGAAAAAAAAAAAAAAGCTGATCATGCAAAGGGAAAAACCTTGTATCACAGAAGGAGTAGTGATGAGACCAACGCATTTTGTGTTCTCTAATGGTGACAAAAATTTCCCCAGGCCAAATTAAATTGCTAGGAGTATTGCAGGGGACTGCTCATGTATCCTGATTTTTAGCTAGTAACTGAAGTCCTCTACACCCCCTAATGCTCAGTATTAAACAGTGTGAATTAGTTCATGCCATGCAGGGTACAGGATGGGATTTAGGAGGCACTGTACAAGGCAAACAGTGAATTGTGTCCTTTTGCAATGGAGATGTCACAACATCCCCAGACCAACAAGGCTTTCGTCTTGCATGTTCTTGCACATGCCTGACTCGGTCCACTTGGACAGAAGCTGTGTTGTCTTAATAAGACAGAATCTTTCACTCACAACAAAAAAATCAAACCAAACCCACAATTATGCAACTGAAACACTGCAGTTCAATTATTTTGCATGCTTGCCTCTGGTTAAAATTTTATGGAAGTGAGCAATCTTCAGGAGCTCATATTTTGCACAGCAATCTGTGTTGCCAAGCAGCAGTTGAAAGAGCAGAAGATGGAGCAGAAAACCAGAAGACAATGCAGAAGGAATTTCAAAACACTGTAGAGGGGTGAGAGAAATCTCATGCCTAATTTGTTTTTCATAGATAATTGTTTATGATTGAAAAGCGTGGGGAGAAAACATTAACATTTGAGTTGGAACAAGCAGATTAAAACTTCTCTCTTACAGTGGCAGTAAGTGTTGACCTACAAGACTGCAGCTGCATCAGGGTCTTGGCAGATCAGGGGAGTGTCCTGGCACAGCTCTCAGCTGCCACGCGTGACACCCTGCCAAGGTGGGCTGGCTCTGTGTGAACAGGAAATCTCTGCATTTCTCACCCCCATGAACAGAAGCAGAGCAGTTTCAGAGGAGAGGGAATAGAAGGCATGGAGAACAAAACACACAGCAAAGACCTGCATATTTCATGAGGACTCAGTTTCAGTGGAAGTCCCTGTATAGAATGCTCTGATGTATCATCTTTCTCAGAGTTTGGCTGTAATATGAGAGAGCACACGATCTTGGATTGTGTTATCACACACAGCAAATGCCTTTCAAGGGTTTTGTCTTAGCAAGCAGATAAAGGCCTGAAACACCCTGGCCCATTTCCCCATTTTATTCCAGAGTAGCTGGGCTCTGCTGGTGTGTCTGCTCCACTGAGGTCAGAGCCTGCCTGCCCATCTCCTAATTCTCTTATTGCCCATCTCCTAATTCTCTTATATCACCTTCATTTCTCTGGAAAAGAATGGCCAGTGTTTAAAAGCTGTGCAGGTAGCCTGCCCTAGAAGTCTTGTGCATGTACAGGGCAGGCCAGTCAGTGACCTGGCTCTGCATGTTTATCAGTGGGGAGATTAAGCCCTAATGCTGATGTTTTGGGGCAAGGTGCAAACTGATGCACTCAAGTCAGCATGCCTGCAGCCTAGTACTTTTGCTTTATTTTCAGTTTATCCTGTAACTTGTCACAGATTTAAACAATGCCATCATCCTTACTGTCCTCCACTGGAAGTTCTTTCAGTGATCAAGAAAAGGACGGCTTCTCCCTCCTTTAAATCTCTCAGTAAGGCCCTGATCCATTGCCTGAGGAGGTACAAATCAAGTTCCCTTTTGCCTTAATAAGCATTGGACTGGATCCTGAAAGGAGACCAATCCTCATCTTAGAGTGTTTGGTCACCTTTCTTTGTGATTGAACTGGCCTGCAAACTGCTGGAAAACCTGGACTGGTTATTTCAACAGCCATAGTGGTGCAGACTGAAGTCATGGTAGTAACTCATCGGCTAACAACATCAGTGAATATGTTCAGATTATTTCCCTTTAATGTGATGCTAATTTATTGCTGAGGGGCATCGTACTTGATTTTTTTATGTGTCAATAACTAAAAAATAGTGATTTGAATAAGAGACCCAGTGGTTCAATTAGAAAAGTGTACTAGGTACTGGAAAAATAAAATAAAATAAACCAAAAAAACCCAAAAAACAACCCCCGCCCCCCCAAAAAAAAACAACAACAACAAAAAAAAAAACCCAAAACAAACCCAAAAAAACAAAAAAAACAAAAAAAACCAAAAAACCCAAAAAAACCAAAACAAAAAAAAAAAAAAACCCAAAAACCAAACAACAACAACAACAACAAAATCACCAAAATGCAGCACCATGGAGATAACAGGTAATTAACTTTTAAAAATGCACTCAGATCTGTTATTCGGTTACAGAAGTTGTCCAAAATGTGGTGAATAACAAATCAAAATAATTGTTCCTCACTATTACTATCAATTCAATTAAAGTCTAAAACTTGTCATCATGACTATTCTGAAAGCTTTGAAAACTGCTGTATTTCAGCATTCCCATTCATGGTCTTCAGCTTCTAGAAATTCATTTGAGAAAGCAACCAAAAAACTGAAGCATAAACCACTCTCAACTTTGTATTCCAAGAGAAAGACATTTCAAAGTTTTGTATTGACATTAATCACCAGCTGTCAGTTAAATAGCTAAATAGGCCAACTCTAAATACACCAAGATTTCACTGCTGATATTTTGAATCTGCATTTAAATCACCCTTCACTCCCATTCCATAAGCCAATGAATATTACTCCTATTTTCTGTGAAGTCATGTTCCTAATTTCTTCTGAGCCTGCACTGAGGTTATGTCCTGCATGGTATCAGAGCTCGTGCTGTTACAGCCAGATGTCAGCGCATGAAACAATTCCTGCTGTATTTTGAGTATGATAAAATAGCAAGATCCCACCTCCTGGAAAATATCTATTAGTACAGCAATGGTTCTCTTTATTTGTGGCCCAGGTTTTTCATTGTTCCTAAGCTTTTATTGATTTTTTTTGTGCTCAGTGTTGTGCTTTGATTGCATAAATGCATGCAGGCCTCAGTATGCATCTGGAGAGGTATTTGTTATTTATACTGCATGTGATCACCAGTGTAGTTATAAAACTTCAGTCACCCAGCCAGGGAGCAGAAATAGTCTCTCACAAGCTAAACATCCATTTTCACAGTGTGCTCTATGCACAGAATAAAGCCAGGCCTCTCAAAATGGGCACGGGCTGGATTGTGCCTTCAAAGATCTCTGCGCTCCTACAGAAGATACTTAAACCATAACCACTACAGCTGCAAGGGGGTTGCCCTCCAAAACAGACCCCTCAGCCCACCCCACTTCCCTCACACCCAGTTTTGCTAGCTGGCTCGCCCAACAGCTGCTGCTCATACATTTTTTGTCCTGAAGAAAGGTGCAGCATGAGAAAGGCACCTGCCAGTCTGTGTGTTCTGCGGCAGAGACATGCTCAGCATGGAAGGCTGGGGCAATATTTTAGAATGTGAATGAGAACAAAAAGGACAATGGCATGCTATAGGATCATGTCCTTTTAGGACATGTGGCTTTTATGGTCGCATTGTGTATTTGATGCAAGGCTGCTTCTTAAAGATCTCACTTTATCTAAAATTTTGGCCTACATGCCATCAAAAATTTGGTTCTAAGTTGCTGTTTAGCTGTCTAAGGTGTTTCTAAGGTGCTGTTTGAAAGTTACATATAAGTACACTTGAGATTTTTACTCCACAAATCAAGGAGTAGTTTGCAAACCAAATTCTCATATTTTGAAAGTGTTGGTGGGGCCTTTTGTACATGATGTGCTTATTTTGTTGCAGTTGTGATAACAATGGAAGAGAAATTGAACAGGTGTGGTACAGCAGAGAGAAAAGCCTTGATTTGACACCCTTAAACAGTTTCAATCAACAGGAACATTCAGCATCTTGCAGAATAATCGAATGTTTCCTGGTGCAAGTATTGATGAATAACAGCTCACAAATTTGGAGTGGCACAGCAACCCCCTCTCTGATTGCAATTGCCACTGACTACCTTTGCAATGTGAAGAGCATGTGCCTGTGTGTTTGCACACCTGATTAAGAAACCCAGGCTCTGACTGTGGTCTGATTATCAACTGCACAGCTGAAGCTCTACTTAACTGCAGAGGGTCTAAATAATTCATCATTGCACAGGCTGGAGCAGTGGTGACTGAGCCTTGCTGGGTAGGAAAAGACTTACCTGTCTCCACCGACTGCCCCAACCCATATTTTCAACTGTAGGGATAATGGTAAAGACGTGCACATAATAATTTTCTAATGTGGAATAATTTAAAATTATTTAAAGAATTAAATAAGTGAAAAACCTTATAAAGAGGCAGACATTGTTTTCACAAGACTATTGTTACACCTGGAGCGTCTCTC
Organism: Pyrgilauda ruficollis; assembly: GCF_017590135.1. Classification (NCBI taxonomy): domain Eukaryota; kingdom Metazoa; phylum Chordata; class Aves; order Passeriformes; family Passeridae; genus Pyrgilauda; species Pyrgilauda ruficollis. The sequence goes on along the minus strand of NW_024523856.1, from coordinate 208,540 downwards.
TGTCTCTAGTTAACATATACTACATGTATTTGTGTAGATTAATTCCCTACTTAAAGTATTGTTTCAATGGATAAACTAAGCACAAAGAGTTGTGCTATTCTCTCTTCCTTGTGAGGAGTTAAAGCCTCTTTATTTTATGCTGAGCTGGAGTAGGGTTGGGCAGGTTCTTCTCTATCCTTCATGACTTTTTATTCTGCCAGTTAAAACTTCCAGTTAGGAATTTGCTTTGGGCTGAACATCCACATCATTAGGGTTGGAAAAGACCTCCAAGATGGTCCTGTCCAACCTCTGACCAAACACCAGCTTGTCAACTAAACCACAGCACCAAGTGCCACACTGAGTTGTTCCTTGAACCGTTCCAGGGACGGTGATTCCACCAGCTCCCTGTCCAGCCCATCCTAATCCCTGAGCACACTTTTGGCAAATAAATTCTTCCTGATGTCCAGCCTGAACCTCCTCTAGCAGAGCTTGAGGCCATTTCCTCTTGTTCTGTTGCTAGTCCTGAGAGAGGAGACTGAGACCCACCTTTCAGGAAGTGGTAGAGAGTGACAAGGACAGGATGAACAGATCCAGATCCATGATATTCTGAAATCCGCTGGGAAAAACCACAACAAACAAACAAACAACCCCACAAGACCTACTTACATGATGAAGTAGTCCAATCCTCAAAGTGCTTCATTGCTTTGTGTCCTCTGTATGGGAATTTATTTCTCATTTTTAGCCTTCTTCCGAATATTCTAAGGTAGAGTAAAATAGAGTAGTTTTTAAAAGGTTGAAATAATGATTGTTGAAAAATAAAAAATATTTGCTTGTAAATTCAATCTTACTACCATTCAAAAATGGTAGGAGGTTTATATCTGCCCCCAGCAAAGACACTAGAAAGCTGCTCACAGTCGGTGAATATTTTGAAGATTGTGAGGATATGGGTTATTTTACCTACATAACCATTTTGTAACCTGATTCAAAGGCTGTTTGTGTAACTGAAAAGTTTGTAATGGTTGAGCATATACTATATATTGGCTATCTTGTATGAATTTTGTTTGCTCTGGAAAAGAAAACAAGCGTAAATAAATACTCATTCCATCTTAATAAACCTATCAATAAATCTATTCTGTGTAAAAGTATGCCAATGATCTTGAAAATTCAAAGCCAATCTTCTAAAAATTGTGCAGACATGACTTATCCCAAGACATTGTGCAGCTGGAATTCTGGGTCTTACCTCAATTCCATAAATCTGGAGTTATCCTTTTGTTATCATTTGCTCTTTCCACAGAAATAATTTGTTACAAATTATGTTCTAACAAATTGCATTGTTATCTTTGCTGTACAATCAGTTCTTCCCAACTGCAGGCACAACCCTTTGGAAAGGTTTACAGAGATTGATGTGGTGCGTTGGATGTGCACCAATAAGCCGAGATTGCTACATGTGATTGTTTCATAACAATTATCACAGATATTTTAAAGACAGCTTTTCTTTCTTTTGGAAAATGTGGGCTGGAAAAAGAAAGCAGCAGACTTTTAAACAGACCTTATTATTATGACTAAATTATCTTTTCAGAGATATTTACATTTTAGCCTGCACCTGTTTTTCTCAGGAGAAACTAGTCTTTCCATGCTCATGTTTATTTTTTTTTCTTCCCCCAGCCTCTGGTCCCCCATTTATATTTGTATTCCTCTTTTAGGGCAGGGGATAACCTCCAGCAGAGGGGCCACACAGACTTTCTGGGAGCCATCCTGTGTTTACCCTCTGATGTCCTGTGGGCTTTCAAGTGCTATTGCTCTCTTTCAGCCCCTAATCATCCCCTGACAGAAATATTTAGTGTGCACATTTATATTCTTTCCTCCAGGATACTCACTCACAAGATTGTCATACCCGCCTCAAACAAAAATATGTGCCCTCAGGAGCAGGATAATCTCCTGAGTGAGCAAGCTCAGGGTTTGAAAGGGTGAGTTATTCCCATGCTGACTCTGGCCACAGGATGTCAAACTTGCTTTAGCATTTTCAGGGAGCACTTTGCATAGCACCACGCTTCACTGTAAAGGCTTTATTTTTTTTTTTTTTCTGTTTATCACAACTTGCCTGCTTTAAAAGAAAAGATTTTGTTTGCTGTCCTTTTTATGGATTCTGCTGGATGTATGTATTCTCTGTGATCCTCCAAGCTGTTGCAGGTTAGCCAGACCCTTTGTAGCTGCCCAGGAGCCTTCCAAGAGGATACCTGCAGCACTGATCCAGGCACTGGTGGACCCTCAGTTCTGGAAATCAAATCTGTACACTTAACCTGATTGCTCAAAAGCAGAGATAGATTAAAGGCTTCATACATATAGTTCTGCCTGAGCTTTATAGGGAAAAGTGTCCACTGAGTGCAGTGAGGGCAGGATTAGGATGGAGCATTTGCAAATTCTGAAAACAAAAGTGATGCCTGTAGGGCTGCCCAGGATATCCCCACGCTTTGAGTGACATGGATTTCCTGCTGTGCACACATGCAAAACCTGCCTCTCCTCAGCAGGGAAGAGAGCATCATATTTGTTTTATGCCTGGAGAGCAAGCCAGCCTGCTGGTTCCTTAAGATGCACATTAGATTTATGTCTTCCTCTAGGAATTAATGAAACTTCAGGAATTATGATGAATGATATGGAATGATTTGTGAGTGTCCATCACAGTTAGTCATTTTGCTTGTTGAGGAGGTTTCCAGGTTTTATGAACGCTGCTTTTGCAGGTTCATTGCCTCTTATACATGAACAATAAATGTCCTGTTTCATGGTAAAGCAATGTCATAAGGAGCACATATAAACAGCTCCAGTGTAAAGCTGTGATCTGATAACAGCCATTCAGAAAAAAGGAGGAACTGTCATGCTGGAAAGAGTCCTTCAGAGCAGAGCAGTGATAGATAATAAAAACCAGTGCTCACATTGTGGATTGGGAACTTGCTGCTTGACCCTACTTGCTATAAAGTTTGATCCTTCAGTCTCTGATCTTTCACACTTGAAGCCAGTGGGAGTTTTTTCATCCTACCACTAAGCAAATCACAGGACTTCAGTGGAACTAGTCTGTGGCTCTGTATGTCAAATTAAGCACGTGTGTGAAGGAGTGACACCAGACAGCCAGAGCCCACCTGAATCAAAACATTCGACAGTGGAACAGCCTTTGTGGTATTTGCTTTCACGGGGAGATAGATGGCTTTTGTAAGCTCAATATCTTTTTTTTATCCCAAGGCAGGCACTCACTGCTTGTGGTTGTGTTTGCAGGATTGTGTGGGCCAGAAAAATCCAGCCCTCCTCACTTTCACACAATGAATTTTCCTCTAATTTAATGGGTCTGGGATTTTGATCCTTTGCTGAAAAATAACCCCTGAAAAAAACTGTTCTGTTGGCTAGGTCTGTAGCAATGATTCCTTCACTATCTAATTATATTCTGATTTATCTGATCTGGACTATAGACCACGTTAAAAAAAAAAAAATTATTTATTTTTTTCTTCTGGAATAATAAACACATTAAAAAAAAAAAAAAAAAAAAAAAAAAAAAAAAAGTTAAACAGCTAAACTGTTTGAAACAGTTAAACTGTAATGAAAACACCATTCTATCTCTCATTCTTCTTTCTTTCCTTTCAGCATAATATGGGATTGTGGTCTGGATAGTATACCTAAAATATTGTATTGATTAGCCTTGCAAAGGAAAAAGACTTCCTGAGATACTTTTCTCATCCTTGTAATAGAGCTTTTGGCATTGTTTGTTAATTCTTTGAAATATGAAGTTGTATAAAGGCAAGTTTAGTAAGTAGTCCTGTGTTCTGGATTTTTCCTGAGTCTAATGTCCTCAGGGAAATGAAACAGAGCAGTGGGATCTGCAGGCTTTGGAAAAATTTACCATTCAAAATATCCAACCTCAAAACACTGTTCCTGGGGGACAGGGCACAGTATAAAGATGGCTGATGCCTTCCCACTTTGGTGTTAGTTTTTACACTGTTCATGGCACTTCTGATGCTTAAGTGGGCAAATCACATACAGCCTGATCTGGTGCTGCAAAATGATGTTTTTTGTAACCTATTTGTGAAAGTGACTGTTGTAACCTAAGGGAAATTAATAAATACCTAACCACTGCTACTGTGTCCTAGTTCTTCTAACTCAGTGGGCCTTGAAGTATGTTTCTCTGAATTTTATGTTGCTTAATGAGAATTATTTTAATACCTAGGTCCTACTCCCTAGCATGAGGGCTTCTCAGTCCTAGGCTCTATTAGGGTAAGTAGTAGTGGATATTCATAAAAGCTTACTTTGATTAAAACATGGTGTGAAATTGAGATATACTGTGAGTAGGATCAAATGGGATAAAACCCTCCAATAGCTGTCCTTTCCTGTCAGCAGCACCATGGCTCTGTGTTCTCTGTTTTAGCTCCAAACTCTAGACTGTGAATAGGGCACTAAGTCAATGAGGCTTAGAAAGGATTTTTTAGATGAAAAAGTCATCTTTAATTTCAGTTATAGTTCCTGTTGATCCTCAGAACAAATATTAACTCCTCAAGAGATGCCACAGCTTATGAACAGAAAAGCTCTTCTAAATTACATTACAGACTCACACAGTCCTTAACAAGTTGGCATGAAAAGTTGGATGTGAAGATCAGCACAGATTCTGGTGCTCAGAGCAGAGTTATATATTTTTTTAGTTCTGGTGGTGTTGATGACTATGTGGTATTCCATAGCTGGAGGTCTGAGCTGTGATTTTCAAAACTGTGGTGAAACATCTGTGCCTTTGCAGCCTGGAAATAACCTAAATGTGATGGTGATCTCTTTTGGAGCTTAGGAATCCCTACAAGACAGGGATCTCTCTTAGGAATCACACAGCTCAGTCCAGACAGGATATAACTTGGTTTATAATGACAAAAGCAAACAACATTGGATATATTACTAATTTGTTAAATAGGAACATTTCTATTAGTTTAGTTCACAAAGCATATTTCTCTACATATGCTAGAATTTTGATTTTCCTTACTATCAAGGAAAATCAAAATTCAAATTCAAGGAAAATCCTTACTTTACCATAACATTCCTGTCAATATTACTAAATTCTGTTGGGCTTCAGCTGCAACTCCCTTAAAAAAGACTTTTCTTGTATGTTGTGCAGGGCTGTGCCAAATTCATCTGGGCAAGTTGGTAATGTCTGTATTTTTGGCACTTTCTTTATTTTCTTCCTGGGGTCTAGGTCTTTAAATGAAGTGATACTTCCCTTACTGCTACTGAACAACTGTGTGAGTTATTGTCAGATGTATTTTGTAAACTATTGAACAACATGAGGGGAAGCTTGATTTCTGTCTTAAGAGAACCAGTTTTGGATATACAACTGCAGGATGCATTGTAACAATGTACACCTGTCTAACTGCAGCCCTTTCCTTTCCCCATCTTCTGTCTTGCAATTTGTGATCTTTGTGACCACAAGGTCACTGCAGCTGAAATTTTTCTCAGAGAGGTAATGGCACAGGTGAATTTGTTATGTTCTCGTCCCCTCTCACATACAAGCCGGAGATCCTATTCCTGTTATTTCTTTCCATACTTCAGATAAATGTGTTCCATGCTGTCACATGCAGACTTTATATAAAAAAGTGTAATCAAAGCTACTGTAAAATAAAAGCACAGGGCAAGCCAACCTATTCAGCAGCAGCAGCAAATTAAAGATGTGGTTACATTGCCTTGTGCTGCTTTTGTGAGTAGATGCCTCTTGGTGAGATTTCTCAAGAAAAACATCTACTAAGATACTTCTAACAATTGAATTACTCTTGAATTATTGAATTATTTTTCAAAATATGACATTGTGTTGGTCTCAAATGAAGGCCTAAGATTCGAGGTTCTATAAGAAGATTTATTTTTCATTTATGTAAGGTATATGACAAAAAGTAACTAACATAGGCTTGGTGATTTTGTTGTTATCATTTCACTGACACCCAGAGACCTCTGCTGATTTGCTTTGGTCCTGAAGCACAAATCCGGGTCCATGCCTAAAGGAAAGGTGTACCTGATGTACCTGTGGACAGCCACGGTGCACCATGGCTGTGAGCTCCCTTTGAGCACCCTGTGAGCTGAACACACCCACTCTGGCCCTGCCTGGGGACTTCAGGATGACCAAGAGGACACAGCTGAGGATACAATTTCCTTTCATTCATACTTAGTGGCTTACAAAAAATGAACTGGGAAAACCCCAGATTGAGGCTTTCTCACTAAAACTCTTTCTGAACATCTTCTGTCAGATTTCAGGAAAAAACAACCCCAAACCCCTTTAAGGTTAGGGTCTGTTTCATTGCATGCACCAAGTTGCTTAAGACAACATCTTTGTTTTCCTGGCATTTAGTAAAAGCTGGCCCACAGAGTGTGCTTGGTTTGTGATTTTTGAGAATTAATGGGTGAATGTAAACTGTTATACTCCAACAGCTTGTTCTTTTACTTCCCAAATTCTTCATTTTTAGTGATATGCCCCAAAATCTGCAATCCTGTAAAGTTCATATCAGTATGCATGTACTCAGGGAGAAAGAAGAAGAGCTAGCATGGAGGTGACCTGCAGGCTACACAAACTTTCTGTCAGGGGACAGTGAGATTAAGCTGATTTAGTCAGGAAGGATCCTTCATGATTGTTAATAGGTGTGGTTTTGGTTCATTTTGTATAATTGTCCATGGGTTAAGAAGGGCCATTTCTAGCTCCCATTTGTGCAAAATGTAGCTATTCATTATGATAAGAGGAGCAAACTTTATTTGGACCTCTACCAGAGATGACAGCAACACCATCCTCTCTGTTTTTCATATTACCCTGTGTGTTTATTTGAAAGGCCAAGTAAGGCTCTTTCTGAAGAGGCAGGAAGATGGGTGAGCCCTGCCCTGAAGGTTTTGCAATCTGAAGATCTAACTGAATACGCATGAAAGAAAAAAGTATAATATCCATATTTTCTCATTCTATATTTGTGGTCTCTTTAAAAACAGCTTGAGCTCTAACCATGGCAGAAAAACTTGCAGGACTGTCAAATGACCTCAGGGAATTTATGTTTGTTTCCATGACTGCAATTTAACTGCATCTAAGTGCAGACTAAAGGGAAGTCACTGTGTTCCTGGGCTCTCCTTTGTGCTGGCATTAATGGCTGAAGGATTGTACAGGGAGCCACCTCATGGAGCCACTGCTGTAAAGGATCTGGGAATTTTGTGTCAGGTCACTTTTTCAACCAGACCACTTCCCTGGCCCAGCTTCCTCTGCAGTCACAATGTCTGCTCTGCACAGTGGCCAGACTTGGCAGGGTGGAGCTCCCTTCCTAGTGCAGCTATCTGTGCTAAAATGAGATTAATCTGCTTGTGAGTACGCAGGTGGAACTCCCATTTCACATACAGGCAGTATCCAAGCCAGAGTAAATACTGACAGGGAGTTCATGGAGAGGTTTTTGGCAGGAGCAGAGGAAGGAGTGTTCCTTGGCTAATTTTGTAGCCCAGTGAAGGTCAGAGAAGCCCACAGGCCCTAGAATGGCTGTCTAATGTCACTGGGGTCCCTGGGAGTCTGGTGTCAAGGCATTGTGTGATATTAAAGGCCCACTTTGTGGAGATGTCCAATAATATGAGTGTGGAAAAAAGCCCAAATGAATTCCAGTGAAATCTGTAGCTGTGCAGCTATAGTAGCTCAGACATTTAATGCTGATGTTCCTGAGGGCCTCAGAAACACCTTATTGTGATGGTGTTCAGGGTCAAAGATGGCCAATACTTTTAAGTTCCTTCTTTTTGAAGTCAGACTTGTCATGCTTGGGGTCCTGATTTATGATTTTTGAACATTTAGTTTGGCAGCAGGATGAAAAGACAATCTTTAACTTGATTTAAGGACAAGGCTTGTCTTTGGCCTCTATAATTTGTGTTCCTGCCTGCATACAAATGCAGACCCTGAGCTACCTTCCCAGTTCTCCCCCTTGGCTCTGCTGTGTCTGTAACTGTGTTCTCATCCCTGCCCCAGGAGTTTCTCCTGGCTGGGACCTGGGCCTGCCCCCAGACCAGCTTGGTGAATGGGATGGGATCCCCTTCAGTCATCATCCCGTGGCTGACAGCACCCTCACAGACAGATGCAGAGCTGACTCTTAGTCACTAGTCCGGGCTTCAGGATATTTTCCTTCATTTGGGATGATGATGATGAGCAGAGCCATCTATTTTCCCCCTGTATTTTTTTCCCCCAACTGCTGTTACAGAATTTTTATCTTTTATCATTAAATAGGCAACCATTCATCCAGCAAATCTGGTGCTTCTCAAAATACCATAAAGCTAAAGGGGAAAAAAAGCATAGGAAGATAGATGGAACTGTTTGTTTAGTTTATCTTTATGTCCAAAGTGACTAATTGATTTCAAGTGATATTTTATAGAAATAGTTGATATCCAAAGCTAAAACCTCATGTAACAAATCTCAGCACAGATGGTATTGTGGTTGCAATAAGAAAAATGGCATATAGTAAATGAGTAGAGAAGATTTCAAATCAAATATAGTAAGTCTTGAAAGATGGTTGGAAAAACAACACTTTATGTGTTGAGAAATTAGAAAGTTGGCTTCTGACAGAAATAGCACAAAACCTGGCCATAAATTTTTTAATCTGCCAAACTGAGCTAAAGATACTCAAGGTAGGTGTGGAAGTGAACATTACATAAGTGAGGGCAGATAGCAGGATCATTGCTGAGTAACAAAAAAACCCCCTTAGTTTGTACCTAAAGGTATTCTTCTTATTCTCTGTGATATGGAAGGATCTTTTGAGGAATAATATTGAGATGGTGACAATGTTGATCTTCTGGATAAAGGGAAAGACCTGCTTTTAGCCTATGGAACAAATCAGTTTTATGCCTGGACACTTTCAATTCAGCAATTCTGCATTAGTATTCCAGGAATAAAGAGTCACTCCAAGTTCATAAGCACCAAAATACAAATCCAGACAACACTGAATAACAAAGCATAAATTTGTGAGTGCAAATATGCTGTGCATGGAGGAGGATGTGACAAGGAAGAGTGGCACTGAATTAGAGATGAAGACTGTAATGGTTGATTAGGCACAGCTGGAAAATCTGCCTGGACAGAACACAGTTACTGGAGAGGCTGGAGAGGATGGGTCTACGTGGAATGTCTTGGGCTAAAAGACCTGAAAGCTGAATGTTTCCTTGGGTGGAGGGGGAGACTCAGCACATTGTGGGATGTCCAGTGGACATGACTGAGAGCAGAGTGCACCCAGCTCCAGCAGCCCCTGCACTGAGGATGGTTGGGAGCTGAGGGACTGCGAGGGGAAATGCCAGACTTTGTGCCATGGTCCTCATTTCCCCCCTGGCCATCTGCCTTCAGCTGCTGCTGGAGATTGGCTGCTGGCTTGGACAGTGTGACCCAGTCCACATTTTCTCCTGCTCAGTGACAGAAGATGAATGTTGTAAGTCCTTAACAGCAACAATATGTTTAGTGAAAACTTTGGTGTCCTTCTGGGAGGTGGGCAAGGTTGATGTTTCACAGAACTGGGCAGTTGTGTGCAAACCCTTAGGAAATCAGTTGAGTATATAATAAATTGAATAAATAAATTTGCCTTTCTTTAATGAATAGGAGCATTTTCAGTGTTGGTTTTGGCAGGCACCTACTTTGCACACATATGTACAAGAGCATTAGGTTTTGATGGAAAGAAATTAATTCAAACTAATTGATTCTAGCCTCAATAACAATATTCTATCATAATATTCACACTGCCCATTTATGCTATTTCTTTTACCTATTCCACTGCTGCTGAGGCATACATTATTTCCTACAAGACTTTGAAAGGGACAAACAAGCATCTTCAATGGGAAATCCTTTACCTCTTCTTATCTGTAGGTTTTGTTAACTCTTCTAAAATAAATGTTAGGACAGTCTGAGAGTCACATTCATTCATATTCTATATGGGTTCTGCAATGAAACAACAATTAAAATAGTGTCTGTAATGCTAAGGTTACTGATCTCAAGAAGACAGTATTTGTTTCAGTTTCAGGATAATTTACAACTTCCATGATAATGGAACTGACATCTAAAGTAATTATTCCCCAAATAAATAATTAAACTGAGTAAAGCAGGGCAATTTTAACTATTTATAGGAGGTGTCCCAAAAGACACTAATGGCAATGATTTTTTTTTCTTAAAGAAAATGGGTTTACAGAATTTTTGCAAGTCATTACACAGGTCAAAGAAAGACAGTAATGTCCTCTGCTTTCAACTAGAAACCTTGAAGTGGCAATCAGTGCTTTCTTTTTAACTGCAGTTCAGACAATCTCAATGTTTTATGAAAATTATTAAGGAAGTTGTCAATGTCCAAGCCTTTTCTAGCTACTTCTGCTACTTACACAGATAGAAAATTTTCACTGCTTTGATAGAAGGGGATCACTAACAGTTAAAGGATTTTAGCCTGTGTTCTAGAATCATTTACTAGATCTCCATTGAATATAAATGAAGCCCAGGATGAAGACCCTAGCTGTAGAAATGTACAATAGGAATGCATAAAATATGATGAGCTGATTTACTGATGTGAAACAAATATAAGATTCTAAACTGGCCAAGATATTTCTGTTAGAACAGTCACGTGGATTTTGGCTTTTGTGTGTAGAAGAGATGCAGAGGTGCCTTTTAGGATAAGTGCAATATAAAATGCATCACTGTGTCCAAGGTTCATGTAGAAAATTACTCATTCAGAATGCTGCAAGGTGTGTTGTTTGCATTCCTATCTTATTAAATCAAAATTCCGGTTTCAGTCCCTGGGAAGAGGAAATTTTCTTTGTTCTAGACAGTGTAATGGTACCCTGGGCAGTGTTAAGAGCACAGATAAGAATAAAGAGTCTATCAACAGGATCTTTGAATTTTACTATCTTTTACTACCACAGGGAACTTTCTCTTCAGCCTGCTAGTCTTTGACTTCTTAATTTATTTATTTTTTTAGGAAAATCATTACTCATTAAATATATTTAATACCAAGAAGAATGAGAGAACTCAATTAAACCAATGTCCTCCTGTTTAAACACAAACATTTTGCCAACAGTTTCTCTGGAACTACAACATCTCAGGTTTCAAATTAAATCTGACATGTAACCTGCCATTTGGGACACTAAATATATGATTTTCTCTAGAGAGAAACTGTCTGTTCAGTTCAAGGGCTGCTGCATCAGCAGTGACCTATCAGGAGAAGGAAAACTCAGCTCTTAGTCTTGCTGCCAAGCTGCTTTATATAGCGTTTGAAAAACACAAAGCTGTTCATCCTGGGGAATGGTTCCAATCTGCTGTTAACAATTATATTATATTATATAATTATGGTCTTTTAGTGTGGTTGAAAGATTTGCTTGTCTCATATATAGAGCTCATGTTATCTCCTGGGCATCAGAGTGAATGGCAGGAATGTAACCATTGGCTGTATTCCAGATAATCCAGCCCTGTGAAAGGGCCCAGGCCACTAATTTGTGAAATCATGAGCTATATCCCCTCTTGCAATGCCACCTTGGTTCCCAGGGTAATTTGTGGTAAGGGAAAGAAAAAGAATAAGTCTTTAAGTTCTACAGATATTTTATCTTTCATAGGAAAATTTATGCAAAATAATAACTGCTCTTACAGGTGACAAGTCCTGCCCCAAAATTCCCAGTAAAATGCTAATTAGAACTGGCTCTTGAGAAATTTGAGAAATTTGCATTTGATTTTTACGTGCCGGTGATGTCCAAATCAAAGGGGTGTTTGCTGCCTATAAATCACATTCACCATGGCATTTCCCCTGGCAGGGAGCTCGCAGTTAGTGATCCAGAATGTGTTAGGATGGCAAGGAAATGGGCATGCAAAGAAAAATGAGTGTTTCTGCTCTTAGCCAGCTCACCCCAGGTGAGCTGCAGAGCTATCCCAGACCTGCTCTCACGTGCTGCAGGTGGCAAGTACCAAATGAGGATGATAATGTGTGAGCTCCCATGGGCACGGGGCCTGTGTGAGGTTGGCCTGGCCTCCCAGCCAAAGTTTTGCGAGTTAATTTGAAGCTGAAAGGCTCAATTTGCTTCTGAGGAGCTGCTGTAAAAATCAGAAGCCATGCAAGTAGGCAGAGCGCTGCATTTGCTGTCTTTTCCCACCTTGTGGATGATTTATAAGCAGTTTAACTGTTAGGGGTCAGTTCTTACTCCCATCTCGATTCTTTTGCAGGCAGGATCATCGTTTTGGTCAGGCTGTTTTCTCCTTTGACTTATTTTATCAGAACTGGACTGTTAATTGGAGCGAGGGTTTGGCTCCCTTTACTGTGAAATATAATTCTGTTATCACTGCAACCACATTCTTCCCTAGGTGATTTCCACTTTGGCTTTAATTATTTTAAATTTTTTTTTAAAATGCCATGAAATATAAAGTATTTCCTTACTTGAGTAAGCTGGATAGCCCTTTGGTCTAAACAGAGTTCTTTCATTTTGAGATTTCTGATATGCTAAACCTCTGTGAAAGTTTGATAAAAGGTAGCTTTGAGGCTTCTAATTAATTATGTACAAAAAGTTGACAGTACTCCACTGGGAGGTGTTCCTAATAATCCATGCATGTAATATAGTGGGAACATTGTTTATAAATATAAATGAATTGGAAGGTTTGTAACCTTGGAATAATAGAAGATGAGAAATCAAATCATGGCTGGCAACCTCACAATTAAATGTTCCAAGATTAAATGACCTACTTGAAAGCTACATTTTTATCTTTGTTTTCCAGTAAGTAGAGGAAAAATAATCCCTGTAATAGCTCCTTTAAGCTCTTACTGAGAGTGAAGCAGGGAAATGTTTGTTTTAATATTTCATATCTCCCACAAATGAAAAGACACACTCTTACAGTTTGGCCTAGCTGGAAAATGCACAGTTCACATCATGCTGAAAGAGAGGGTAGAGAAGGGAGAGAGAAAGAAGGTGGCAATAAATTAGCTACACAACAGTGGCTAAAGGATATTGAAAGTCACAGGTAAGGAAAGGAAAAGCAGTCACAAAACTCCAAAAGAAAGTCTGTCTGTGGGAAAAGTGTTAAGAATGTTAACAAAGCAAAAGGAATCCAAAGGTGTAGAGGAAAGACCAATCTTCAGATTGAATTCACTTCTGTCATCATCGCATTTGCTGGATTAAGACTCCTATCACCACTGGCCAGCATGGATTTAAAAAACCCCACCTCATCATCATCAGTGTTGCACCTACTTTGCTTATGCTTGGCAGCAGCAGAGCAGCCACCTCCTGGAGAAGGAGCAGCGTATCAGGAGTGCTGGGTCAGGTCACAGAACCGCCCCTGTGCAGCTGCTGCTGCAGCTCTGCTCTGCTGGCACCACTAAAAGGAACATTTACAACCTGAAAATCACATTTCTGTCTGTTCTCATGAAACTTGAAAGGGATCACCTTCATAGTCATGAAGTTAAAGAAATTGAGAATAAAAATCTACCTTTTAGTTGTTTTCTTTCAATGTCTGACTGTTTCAATGAGAGGCACAACTCCTTCACAAGGCTACTGCAGTAATAAAAGGCACAAAGAGCCTCAAGATTGTTACAGGGAGAAAATCTGACTGAGCAAACCCCACTTTTCTCCCTGCTGCCCTTTGCTAGGCAGAAGTGATCACTGACTGCTGCCCTGCACCAGCAGCAATGTTTGCCAGGCTGCCCCGAGCTGGCTCAGCCCGGCTGGCCCAGGGGCAGCACCACCCTGCTCACACCTCCTTGCTGGACAGACCCTTATGCAACTTCTTGTCTTTTGAAAAAGTGCTAATTTCAAAAGCCAGCGAGCTCCCTTTGGCCCTTTCTAATCTTTGTGACAGCACTTAAAGGTTGATGGCACTGGGATTACTTTTAAACATTAATTTCCATAGAAAACATTCTTGTTTTTCAGACATAGAGAACAAAATACATAACCTGCTCCCTCCTCCTTTCTTCACTGGCATGTACGGTGCAGCTGATATGATTTAAAAAGTCCCCTAGACAGCAAAATTCCAAGGAGCCATGCTATAGTGTTTTGCTTATGCCATTGACCAATGGACCAACAGATCTGGGAAAATGCTGTCCTGCTTTGCAAGAACACTGAATAAAAAATAAGAATAACTCACAGCTAACACTTTCATGTTCATTTTCAGTATGTCAGAGGGAAATGCTCATTTAAGAAATAGATGATTTTATGTCTGATTTTGAAAGCAAAGCTCGGTTTGGGATCCATCTCCTCATTTCCATATGAGTCACAATAAGATGCAAAGCCCCAGAAGCACACAGTGGGCTGCAAACAGCAGATGCTGAGTTAATCTCCAACCCGTTGTGATTCCTTTTGCTGCTATGCTTGTTGGTCCCAAGAGATTTTTATCAGGGCAGACATTACAGTTAATTCTTCAGGGATATGGAGAAATATCGAGGGACAGTGTGCCTTGAATCTCTTTATGTTTATTTAACAGCTTATTGTTATATAATTATTTGTTGGAGCATTTTTTTAAAAATAATACAAATATTTGAAGAGAAGTACCTGGTTTTAGATTTCTGCTTCAGAAACCCAGGAAAGACAACATGTGGCAGATATTTCATGACTGTATTTTTAACCTTCACATAGGAAAACTGAGAGGGAAATTTACACTTCAAACTATAGCTGGAAACAAACCACCCACATACAGAGATAATAAAACATCAAAAGGCCTGTGAAATATGCTGGCACATGTATATGTGTTTAAAAGTGAAAAAATTGAAGAAGCTGGGAACATGAAACTAAAGTTCTTTTCCAGATGTAATATTAGCTATAATAAAGCAAAACACTAAATTTTTTAGTCTTTAACTCAAGCTCAGCTGAAGTGATATGGTAAAAATGAATGTTTTCTGTAGTATTCAGATTGCTGAACATAAACATATCTGCTCACAGGACTGAGAATATTGAAAGATGCAAACATCACTCATCCTCATTAATTCTATTTGGCTTAAAAACTGTTGTCTTGTGCTCTGGGGAACATGTTGTTTTATTACAGTGAAAGTTCTGAAAATGCATCATGGAAATGCTAATACCATACTAATGATCTCAAGGCTCAGCACTGTTGTGTTGGACCCAGAAGCTTCTTGTTGACTTTTGCCAGGGTAACGTGGCTGCAGAGCAGTTCCACACTCATTGAGACTCCCTCTCATTTTGACATGACAGCACAATGAGGAAGATTAAATTCTGCAGTGTGGGCTGTCAGAGAGACCAGAGACACCACAAGGCTGCTGGAGCACCCTGCCCTACCTCCTCTTGATCAGCCATGGAGACTCCTGGAGGGGACAGCTAAATATGGGAAAACGAGGTCAGATTAGTGCCCTGGGACAGTCCAGAGGAGATTGCTGCCACTGGAAATACCTCCAAGAGCTTTCCTCTTCTGCCTGCTGGCAGTTTCTCTCTTGGTCTCTGCTGGGCTTCCCTGTGAGCTGGGATGAAGCCCTGGGTGTCCCAGACTGTCAGAAGCAGAGCAGTCCTGCTCTGCCCTCTGCCTCTGCCAAGCAGTGCTACCCCAGCACAGGGCACAGCATCCCAGGGATTATTCCTTTTGGCATGTGGCCACTGCTGAAGCACATTGCCAAAATCAGAGTTTTTGACCTGAGGTTTTTTAACTTTTCATTTGATAGGCTTTTATTTTATTCTGCAGCTGTTAAAAGTGTAAGGTATTAAAATGAAGGCTGGGAGTGCTGGAAAAATCCTGCACAGTGAGCTGTGCCCCAGTGCCTGAGGTCTCATTTTGAGGTAGATCTGTTATCAGACATGAAAATAAAAATACCAGCTCTCACTTGAAGGGCTTTTCTTTGGTAAAGGAGCAAAGGTACTAAGAATCTGTAGCTGATAGTCATTGCTATTTTTATATCAAATCTTCCTTATCTACTTGGAAGTGATTCAGGGATTTTCTCCCTCTCCTAGGTGCCCCTGCAATATGTTTGTTGTAATCTCTCACATATCCTCATTACACTTTTTGCTCCACATTAATAAGAAATGAAGAAGTCAGGTTGCATTAGTTTTCTTATCCATCTCTTTTAAGAATTCCTCCCCAAAAAGTTAAATGCCCTCTTTTCACTTGACTTTCTCTTTTTCCTTTCCCACGAGCTTTTCTTCTCCATTATGTGCTCACAATATCTCTGCTCTGTGACCTGAGTTGACCTCCCCAAATCTTTTAACAAAATGATTAAATACAGCATTGTTAGCTTTCATATGTGCATTGCACACTCCAGCATTATTCTTATATGTATAAATATACTTCTGCTTAGTTTTGAATCCTTTTCTTATGTCTTCCTCCCTCCCTCCCCATGTTTTCATGCAAGTGGGTTTGCTTTATCTGTCCCAGCAGACGCTGTGAGCTGTGACAGGCTCTCCTTAGCACTTCTGCCAGTCTCTACTGGCTCCAGTCAGATCTGTTCTACTCTCCTGCAAAGGCCAGCTCTGATGCTTCACTTTGGCTCTGCTATGAAAAATGATCTCAGACGTTGATGACTTCAAACTCACAAGAAACAGAGACAGGCAGAAGCTGTGATATTTGGATTTGGGCTTGGATTTTAAGTTCTACAGAGTTCAGGCTATATTGATCTGCCTAGTATAATGATAAAGATTGCAAGCAAAATAGCAACTTTCATTCTAATGATAAGGAAACTCAAAAGCCTTTAGTTTGGCACCAGCTTTTTCTATCAGCAAAAGTTAATTCCCAATTGACCATTTATTAGTCTTGGACTTCTTGATTAACAAACACTGGCTTTTGTAATCAGATGGGAAGCACTGCTTAGAGCCAGTGACTTTGTGAAATGTTAATGTGTTTCCTTTTCTGTATCAAAGGGGGAAAAAAAAGGAGCGATGGCATGTTTTTTGGTAATCTACAATGGTATTTCCAAGTAACTTTGACATGATCTCAGAAAAAAAAAAAAAATGTTACCAAAGGGAAGAATGGCACCTCTGTGGCCCTAGCCAGTACAAAGAACAGGCCATGCAGAACTGACACAGTGGAGATCTACCTTGCCTTGGCAAATGTCCTAAAAGGTCTCTGAAACACCACAGGGCTCATTGTTCTATCTCACCAAAGATACCAGGGAATTTTGGTAAAGTGCTGATGGAAAATTTTATGGGATGGCTACAGTAGCTGCTATACATTTTACTCCTTGCCTACAGTACCACCCTTTGAGTCCCATTTCACTGACCCTAAAGGGGAGGGAAGGAATGCTGTAATCCCCACCATCTACACAAAAGGCTGCTGTAGGATAGAAAACCAACAACAACTTGTCTCAAAGAATATTCCAGAATCTACTGACCTGTGGATGTCTGAGATGCCAAAAGATGAGGAGGCATGACTGAAGAGTGAGTTGGTCAACCACAGGAGCTCCACAAGACGCAGAGGAAATGAAAATGCTGCTCAGAGCAGAACTGAATGTCATTTCATCTGCTGGCATTGCAGAGACCAACCTGCAAATGAAAAAGGCACATTGGCAGCTGTAAGCCTTTTGGTTAGCCATTTTGCTAAAGCAAATCCTTAACAGCATCCAGTTCCTGGATTCCTTTTTATGAGCTCAGTTATCAGTCATTGTGTTGGTATGTTCCCTGCTCTTTGTGAGCAGCAAGTGGTGGGAATATAAACCAAAGTGCTGCTTCTGAGCCTGTGCTCTTGGTGAATCAGGTTTTTACATCAGTTCTCTACCTAGTCACTTTCAGGTCTTTTTTTTTTTTTTTTTCCTTAAGAGTATTTTGCTACAGCTCACAGTAAAAAATTCTCTGTTCCATTGCTGGTGTTTTGGCATGACCTCCAGCCTCCTGCAGTGAATTGTGTCTGATGCAGCTTCAATCCACAATATATCTCCTGTTTCCCTTCAGTTGTTCTCCATTTTCTTTTAAACTGTGAGCCAAAAATCACAATTCTTGGAAGGACTTTTAAACACATGGTAAAAGTATGCTTTTAACCAGGGACTTCTGCCTGCATGTGCTGTGGAAGAGAGTGAAAAAGGGGACAGGGAAGTGTGGTGGGAATTTTCTCCTCCTTTTGAAGCCCTGCATGAATGTGCTGCTTTGGAATGGGGATGGTGCTGCCCAGTGCTGAGGGTGTGTTGGGTTGGATGGAGGTGTGTGTGTGTCTGATGCAAACAAAGGTGCTCCCCTTCCCTCAGCAGCTGTCTAGTGAGGAACCCAGCCACTGCCATTGGCACTGCCATCAGATAATTTTTATACAAGATGCAGGCAGGGAAAGGGCAAAACCACATTATCTATCTAAACTGTACTTCCATTACGGTTTTGTAGTTGTTTTAAGGTGCATAAGCATGTCTCATTTAAATCCTGGATACTTATCCATGTGTACTGCTTCTGAAGACACTACTGCTGCCTTTTACTGTGTCATAAATTTGCATTTATCTTAAAATAGAAATTCAAATTTTGTTCTAAACACCTTTGCAGGTGTTAAAATTGGTGTTTTAAATACCAATTAATCAAGTATTGGAAAGTTTGCCTCTCCTAAGTAGCACGTTATGAGGATCATGAGCCACTTGAAGGGATTTTTGGGGGGTGTGTTGTGCCTCTGAGTGTGTGCAAAATTATATGAGATAGATTTGGAGCAGCGTTTCCTTTTTACTGCCTGGACCCACAATACTTTATTATCCTGTTGGCTGCCTTCAAGACTTGCACTAAGTAACTCTCTGGAGTGAAAGCTGATGTTGGGGGAGATAATTACAAGCTGGGGCACTCTTTACACTCATGGGTGTAAGGCTGTCTTCTAAGGTTGAGAATTTTTATTTCCCAGGACTTTTCTGCATGGTTCTCATGTAGGGACATGATTGTTCAGCAGTAAAGACCCAAACTCTGCAAAAGGAGACTCCCAGAATTTGTGTTCCCTCTGTTTGTCCATAAGGAAGAGAATAGCCAAAACAATTGTTTTGAAAGATTTAGGATTATTAGTACTGTGCTGAGCTTGACAGGCCATTTCTTTCCCATGTGAGTATAAACAATGATCATGAATGGAAAAAGATGCAAGAACTACAGATTAGGAACATAAACTGTTAACTTGTTGGGCTTCATGTCCCCCCTCTCCAACAGAGAAGGAAGGGCCATATCATGGATGTGAACAAAGTAAATGTCAAGTAAAGGGAGAAAAATGAGTGTAGGAATATTTGCATATGTACAGGAGAGAAAATCTTGGGCAATTTTCTTTTGGCATTTCTTTGCTCTTGAGATGAATTTTAAATAACAGGAAGTAATTCCTTCTAGGGTTTTCCATAAATGATGATTTATATAATTTTGCCTCAAGGCAATTCCTATGATATATAGATAAAAATATATCAATATTTGTGCAGATACATCTGCTATAGATGAGTCATGTGTTCTTGATGCAAACATTTTCTAACAGTTGTCATGTTCCCCCATTCATCTCCCAGTGCATCCTCCAGCTTTCCTACACTCTAAAAGTTATTTTTATTAAAAGAAAATGTTTGCAAATGTCCTGGAGATTTTTGTTAAGTAATTAAGAGATAGTAATAAGTGAATATATATTTATATCATTTCAATGTCAACTCATGATTTGTGTTGACATTGCAGTCCTGTAGACTTAGTTCTAAATGAAGCAACAAGTCTGGCAGAGGATTTTAACTTGCAAATGGGTTGTACAAGTCAGTCCCAGTCCATGCACTGACACTGTCTTCTGGAACACAGCAAGTCCCAGCTGCAGATTTACTGAAGATCTGTACCCTTTCTTTCAGAGTAGGATTTGTGGCAAAGAAGAGCAATCCCATTCATAACACAGTGCACTTATTCCAGCTTTCCATTTCCATACATCTGTGCTATTGCAAGTGGATCTGCTGTTCCTCTTTAGTGGGATACACAGCCAGTCTTGGATGAAACAAAGTTTTACAAAAATCTAGCAGGAATCTGTAAATATACTTTTAATGCCCTAAATCTAAAGAGCACAGTATTCAATTCTACAGCTAAATATAAGAGTAAGATGATCAGTGGCTCTCATCTTTGGTATTTGTTTGTATTTTGACCATTGCTCTTAAAGTATGTTCTTGTATTTTCTTGACTTTCTGAATGCTTTAAAATTAGGCATATGTATAATTCAAACTCAGAAAAACACTGGCTGACCTGGATCAAAGAATAATAAATTTCTAAGGATTTCTCAAGCTCATAACAATTTCCTCAAATGAATGCATAACTTAAACAGAGAGGTTAACAAACCTTATACGTTCTGATTACAAGAGGCTGGATGTTGTACAACTTTTTTTGCTGGTGTTTTCAAGTCACTTAGGAAAATTTTCTTTCACCAAAATTGGGTTTTCAATCAGGAAT
This sequence comes from Pyrgilauda ruficollis, assembly GCF_017590135.1. Classification (NCBI taxonomy): domain Eukaryota; kingdom Metazoa; phylum Chordata; class Aves; order Passeriformes; family Passeridae; genus Pyrgilauda; species Pyrgilauda ruficollis. The sequence goes on along the minus strand of NW_024523856.1, from coordinate 188,281 downwards.
ATTTTAGTTTATTTGAAAATAAATCTTGGGGAAGCTGATGAGAAGCCTACATACTATCCCAGAAAATTAAAAAAAAAAATTTTTTTTTTGCAATATTCAAATTTTAGTCTTTCATACAAAGCTGTTTTGTGAACAGACTGCATTCTGTCTTTCTGTTTCCCTTTTTATAGATCACCATATTATGCTTCTGTATAGAGTTAAAACATTTACTTCTCACTCCTGTGTGATAAATAAAAGAACTAGCTTCCTATTTTCATTAATTCTGCTTCCTCAGTAATCTGCAACTGTTCCTTAATGAGTGCAATCAAGTAATTTCTGTGACATTATTTAAGCCATTTAAAGCCATATTTCAAGCCATTGCTCAGGGTAATTTTGAACTCAGAAGTCATGCCAGTTCTGCAGCAGCCCATCAGATGAATGCTGGAAGGACTGGCTCCCTCAGAGGTGATCCCTGTTGTCATCACGAGTCCCTGTCCAAAAGAACACAGCACAGCTGGCCACACCAGCTCCTTGCTAAACCAAAGAGTAAAATGAGGATCATGCAAAAGGAGTGAAATAAAGTAGAAATAAAGTAAAACAGCATTAAACCCTTCTAAACTTCTGCTTCTTTTGGGGAATTTTACTGTCTGTGGCTTGTTACTCTGGCAGTGAGCTAAGTCAGGGTGACTGTGCCTCCTTCCCAGCTGTGCTGCTGGGGCAGACACGGGCTGCAGACAGCTCCTGGCCAGATGTGGCTGTCAGACCAGGAGCCTGTGCTCTCCCCACTATCCTGGGATGTCCATCAGATGGGGTCTGAAGGGACTCAGTTTGCCAAGTGTTTTAGGATGGAGTCATTGGAAGGAACGGGGCAGTCAGTTTTCAAAGGATGGGGTTTATGACTTTCACTATTACAGATAATCATGAGCTTTAGTTTCTTTTCTTTCAAAGGTAACAGAGGAAGAGTTAAAATACACTATAAATTGAAATAAGGAGCAGGTCTCCAGATTCCTTACAAGACAGGTATTGCTGTTGTGCACAGGGTAGAAAGCGCTGTACTTTCCCTTTTCCCATTCCTTGAGCCTTCAGTGATGAACAGACATAGATCTTAAAACTATTGCATTTGCTTCAGTAAAGCTGGATGAAGTGATACCAGAAATGGGTTCTGCAGGATGTTGAAGAGATTCTTCATTGAAACTGGCAGGCACATTGGGAAGCAGCTGTTGGCTGTAGGTAGATAATTCTGAAGTATTTTTGAAAAAGTTAGAGGATAATTCTAAATTTCTATAGCACAAGCCAAGATAATTCCCTGAGCAGTCTAACCAAGAAAATTGCACAGGTCCTTGACACAATACTACCAGATTTGATATAGCTTTTCTCTGGGATCCCTTGTACTGGAGAATCAAAGAAAATGTAATGAATTCTGTGTGGGTATTGTAATTGGTATGCTGGGTGTGAAGGAAAAAAAAAAATAGAATATGTTTAGTTACAGCCTCAGGAAATAGTAAAACCTCCCTGGTTTATAGAGCCTGTAAAGGTGCTCCACTGCAGCTGGCCATCGTAATGATAAAATACATTTTATGTGATCACAGGCAAGTTCTCCCTGCGTGTTGAACAAATCCCTCTGAGCTCCTACTTTATAGGTACAGTTGTATTTATCTACATTAAAGGTTGCTCAGACACTTTGAGGTCTTTGTGTGAAACTTGTTATTGTAGGAAGTCTAAATAGCATTATGCAATCTTAAGAATAAAACCTAACTTCCAACTCCCAGGCTGTTACTACCTGAGAGAACTTTACCCAGGTGAGTGACACTGAAGTGTTGTGAATACAAGTTTGCTGATAAAGGAAATAAGCTACCACCTTTGTGGTTTAAGAAGGATTTAAACAAGTAAGGTGCCAGCTTCTTCTATTCCAGTTAGTTTAGCAGGAAAGCTGAAGCTGCTCCCCACCCTTCAGGAAAGCCAAAGTATATTATATAGTGTGTTTTGAGTAACAATTATTCAGAGCTTTGGCACATAAAAATAGGGTACCCTTAATTTTGTATGAAACCTGTTCCAAGTAAATACTAATCTTATTAGAAATTTCTTTATTTAGGCTTTCTCATACAAGTCTACTTCTTGTATGTGACTAGGACATAGAGTTTTTAAAAATTATTATTAAAATAGCTGTATGTTTTGGAATAATAAATTAGGAAATATGGTACATTATAATAAAAGTAATCTTCATTTGCATGTGCTAATTAATTTCTACTTTATTGCATCAACATTTGGGAGTAGTAGCTTTATTAACAGGAATAAGTTTGCTTATAGTCTGAAACTAAACACTGAACAAACTCAGTGAAGGTGACCCGTTTTCCTTTCAATTATCAAGGTTAATGATAAAATTAATTAGATCAATTTTTTACCTTTGATTAGGAGAATTTACCTCCTTTCAGCTTTGTCACAGAACCTGGATTCTGCAGGGAAAGATTTTGCCTTCTGTACTAAACTCAGTAGTTTTGTGACATCCTTTTAAAAATCTCTTCCATGTTTTTGCTACTCAGATGATGTCAGATTATTGAACTCAAATTAGAAACTCTGTATTTGTTTTATCTTGTCATTATCCTTTTCCTGCTCTAATTCAATAATGAAATCTGCTTTTATGAAATAGTTTAACAATTTAACACGAAACAGATTAAAAATTAATTGGTTTCTGTTCTTTTCATGTACTGCCCGTTATAGTTGCAGTTATAATCTAGAACACTGACATGAGTCATCACTAGAATATTACCTTTATTTCTGATTTGCTTTTCCCTGTAATTAGCCTGATTTCTGTTCTCTGGCTGTTATAAATATAATGAGGAATAACTGAGGGCATTAATTTTGCTCAAATATTCTGCTGCTGTCTGGCACATTCTAAAAGCATTAACTATGGTTTAATCTTGAATGGCACAAAGGCCCCAACTTCCTAGATGTGCTCAGGCTAAGCACAGGCATTCTCTTCAAGAGTTTGTAGGCTAAATAAACATGGGTTAATTGGCAAATACAAAAAGGTCTGGAGAACAAATAATTATCTCATTTTCTGGTGGGTAACAAAAATTTTAATTGATTTGCCCTCTGTGACAAATCTGTGCCTGGATCAATAGTTTAATCTGAGTCTGAAATTTATTGCCTTAATGAGAAAGACATCTTATTTCGGCTGTAATATGACCCTTTCCTGATTAAGCAGACTGAGAAAGCATTAGTAGTTAACTTCTGCAACCTTCTGCCTCTTAGCAATTAGCAGAGGGACTAATTCTGCAAGGTAAGGAAGCCTTTCTGGGTGGTGGCAAATATTTCTCTTTCTTTGCCAAGGAGTCTGAATCTTGGTAATAATAATAAATAAAATATGATGATGATGATGATGATGATGATAATACAGAAGAAATAAAAGTGCCAGGTCAAATAGGAAAGGATTAGGAATGGTTTGCATCCAGATCATAAGAGATAATTAAGCAGCTGGCCTCCACTTTGTCTTTGGAAGGTATAAGGACATTCTAATATGACAGCTACCAAAGAAAAGTTCTGGTTGGTCTCCTTTTACTCTGATAATCCCACTTGTTTTCTCTGCTTGCACTTTCACTATTCCCCCATTTTATATTTCTTTTCATTATTATTTCAGACATAGCCTCCCTTTATACCTCCCTGGTTTCAAAGCATTTTAGATGGTCCCTGTCAGGAGTACATCAATAGTGCAGTAGTAACCCTGGCTCTCCCTTCAGAGCAGCTCCAGCCTTCAGGGCTGGCTGGTGCTCCACTGCAGCCCACTCATCATCAGCCTCAAGGGGTGTGTGCCACTTCTCAGGGCTGCACACAGAAGCAGCTCTCAGCTGCACCTTTTACAAGTGTGATTGTCAGCCCCCTACATCAGAAACTAGTGCAGACCAGAAAAATGGACCCTGTTCTTCTCGTGTGGTTGGGAGCACCCAACACTCCAAGCCCTGGGTCATCGTCTGCAGAGGTCTCATAGCTTGGAGAGTATGAGTAGCTCATTTTGTTTAATATGGCCTTTTTTATTTTGGCATGACTGACAGGCAGCCAGTATGCTCATCAGCCTCAGTGAGCTCTGCTTCTATATGAAGATCCATTTGACAGCAACCACGAACCCTTTCAGCATAACAAAAGTCAATAAAATATTTAATATTCTGCCTTTAGTGGGAGGGACCATCCAGAAAGCACCAACATTTCTGCTGGGCTATTTGCTTAATAGAAGACAGATCCAACTAAATGTGATTGATTTCCTTATCTCAAGGCTATCAGAGATAGGGATCTTTATCATAATTACCCTGTAAGCAGTTAGAAGAGGAGGGTTAGGAGGATTATATATATACACAAAGAAAGTTGCAACAAAAGTCTAAATAGAACTCTTAAAATTTCCTTTTCCCCTTTTTCCCCTTATCAGTTTTTGCCATATAAAGAAAATTATTTTTTTTAATTAACAGATAATCTAAGTCTCTTTTCCCACTCAAATTATCTTAGCTGGCTTTTAGCTATTGAGCAATCTGTTTTTCCTCTATCTGCTAATTTGCACTTTCACGTTATTTCCTGCTTTCATGTCATCACTCCATACTTGCACTCCTGCGATTTCTCAACTGTCATATCTTCAATACAAGAAAATCCACTGGCTTTCCCCTTGTCTATTATAAACTACAGATGTGATTTCCTTTGAGTATAAAAGCAGGAGTGTAAGAAAAGTCAAATTTTTGTTACTTCATTGGGGACGAAGGCCAAATAAATATCTCCATAAACATGCCAACAGCTATGGGCTATGGGTAGTGAAAAAAGAGCAAGTTGTATACTTTTGTGAGCAATAGTCAAGAATCTCACAGTCAGTAAAATGCTGCAAACAGGCAGGTAGTAGCCTGGAATTTTGCTGGGAAGTATCTCAGATCCACCTTTCCTTACACTCTGGTGAGAGCCAGTCCTCCCTGTGCCTGAAGCTCAAGCCATCTGCCGGCGTCACGTGAGGAATTCCAGCTGAGAAGGTTGCACACTGCTTTGGTGCCACTTGTTCTACTGACCTGTCCCCTTTTGCTGGAGGAGATTGGGGCACACTGGCACACCATGTAATCACAGGGCTCTGTCTGTGCTGTACAAGTCTCAGGAAAGGAGCTTACATTCTTCTTTTAGTAAATCAAACTTGTTTAAGCATGTAGAGTCCCAGCCTGTCAGCTCCCTGCTGCTGTGGCTTAGTTTTGTGCCTTGCCTCATCCTCAGATGAGTCCCAAAGGTCGCTTGCCTACACCCCAAGGAAATGTCTTAACTGTTAGCAGAAGGGGAACACTTCTGCTAAACTCCTGTGTAACCCTAAAAATGGAGCTAGAGGTAATCAAATAATGATAAGTTCAGTCATGGTTTTATCCTTGCACTGAGTATTTAGCAAGAACTTCGAGGCTTGGAAATATTCTTGTCAAGATAGTCACTTCTTGCCATATTCAAAATGTTTTTGAAGGCAGTAAACAAAACACTTCCAAAAGCATTCTAAAAACTCAGGGAAAATGAATGTTTACTGTTATTTATGGAATTGCAATGGGTATATTTAATTTCCCCACCTGGAGATGGAGAGAGTCATGATCACAGTAATACTGTGATGGGTAAAATATTGGGTAAAAAGAAGGGGGAGCCTCCAGCAGCAATTTGCAGTGACCAAAATTGGGAACAGATTTGGGTTTCACTTGGAGTGAAAAAACTGCCTAAGGTGGAGGGAGTTTTAGACTCAATAGTACATGGACAACACCAAAATGAACACATTAGGTATAAAAGCCTCCCAATCACAGCCAACTTTAATTTTTTTCCCTGTAATTAAACCTTTGTTTTATGGTTTATTAACTCACCATGCCCACAGAGAGCTGCTTTTGAAGGGAAAGCCACCAAGAATTACAACTCTGCCAGAGTGCATTTTTAAAATACAAGTCAAGGTAATTTTGCAAATGGACAGTGCCTTCTCATTGAAAATTTAATCACCCTGTCCATGGGGTTGATAGCTCGAGCAGAGCTAATGTCTCCATTCATTTATCCTTTCATCTTGGGATGTTGCAGCTCAGTATGGAAGAACGGCAGAAATCAGTGCAGTGACTTTGGCAATTATCACAATATTTACTGTGCTTCATGTGAACAAGACTGATCTATATGGTCTGCAGGTAGCCTGAAGGAATGGCCTGCTCAATTCCCTGATGCAGGCTCAGGATCCATGCAGCAGCCAAAGGGAGCTCTACTGCCCCAGTGCCCTGCATTTGTTCTTCAGGCAGACTGAAGCTCCACTTTGCTTCAGGGTACCAAAGAGCTGGTAGCAGGTACTGCACTAGAACACCAATGTCCAGAAAGTCTTTTTTGCTGGATTTCTCTGAGAAATGATGACCCAGAAGTAGCTGTGAAGATTTCCTCTGTCCAGTGAATACTCCCTGTTCTTTTGAATATGTATTTTAAAGTCGGAAATTAATAGGGAACTTCACATCGTTTTCCCTAAATTATCTTGTCTTAAAACCTGAAAGAATGCTTCTTCATGTGAGATACATTGCAAAACCACAGCCTCATGCATGACATTCAGAGTCCTTTTTACTATCTGCTCTTGCCTGACTGCATTTATCTGCTTTTCTTTATGACTACTAGAAGGTTCAGACATTTTATCACTTCACTCCCAGTCTAAGATCCCTTCTTTTCCAGCTCATAGTAATTGTGTGAAATGGCTTTCCATTCAGTTTTATCAAAGGGTGGAGCCCTGCTGGGGGCTGCAGCAGATCAGCAACACGAGTGATCTCTCTGAGCTGGTAGGATGCACCCACTGCTTCCCATGCCCTCATCCTTCAGCTCAGTGAAAGGGGGACTGCAGAAAACTCCACTGATACACAAATGCAGCTTCTTCATTTGGGGGAGGGGAGCTTGCCTGTGGTTTGTTGTCGTTGTTGCTGTTTTGAAAGGCAAAATAAAGCAACACAGCCTCATTTGAGGGAGCACCAGAATTTAAAATGCAGAAGTCTTGTCAATTAGCCCCCCTTGGAGCAACACACAGCAGTTTGTTCCTTTCTTGATATCCTACGAGTTCTGAGGAATCTTAACTAAGAGGATGGCCTCATTTTTCTGTACCAACACATCCAGGGAGGAAAGCTGTATTGCAAAAACAGTAGAGTGACACCTCATGAGTGACAAGAAGCCTGGACAACCTGAGTCTCTGCGTGAGACAGGGAAAGATGAAGGGACAAACACAAAGTCACCCTGAGCCTGTAGAAAGCAGGCTATAAGCATAACCTAGATATGATAGTCAGACAAGTCTGTGCATATGTGGACAAATTTGGGCAGAAAAATTAATGTACTTAATCTAAAGAGCAGGAGCCATTAAAGAGAACTAGATATCTTCATTAGGGAAGAAAAACATTCCTGAAAATGTTTAATGGGTGCACCGAGAGACTGGAATTATAAAACATTTCTGACTAACTCACCAGGATATTGAGAAGAATTTGTATTCTGTAACAGAACTCAGGACAATTTGTGCTACTTTCTTGCAATAAGACACCATAAAAAAAGAAATGGTAATTATGTGCACTTCCTTTATATGCAGCTGATAGGTTCCTTTAAGTACTGCAACAGCTTGCTAATGTACCCCTAGTATTTGAATAAATACCTGAAGTAAATGCATTGATGAAACCTCTCTCAAACTGCTGGGTGGAGAAGGGGTATTTAACTTGCTCAGGTTTGTCTTTGTACAAGCTGTTCCTGAGCAGGTCTGTAGGTAACCTGATCAGAGATCACAGGCAGACACAGAGGCTCAAGGAAAACTGCACTTAGTTTCATGATGGAAGTTTACATAGGCTCTACCAGAATGTGAAGACCAAATACACCAAGGCAAAACTCTGTCAGTTGCAATTTAGTTTTCAGTAATTAATCTGGAACTACTAAAACAATAACCTTCCTTACCAATTTTCTTGGAGGTCATTTAGAGGCCAACATGAAGAACTATTTATTGCTAACTCAAACATCTAAATGTGAAAGTCTTACTATTCAGTTTTACATGATTATGTTTTAAAAGATTCTGCTATCAATTAGAGGAGACATTTCATAATTTTAAAAAATCCCACAGTGAAACCTATAACTTGCAATCATCTGTAGTAATTCTCAGAGCAGACAGCGTGTTAGAGCCAGACTATGCTGTATTTCTCCTCTCTGTCTCCTAAAGGAACCAGCACTGAATTGAGCACCTTTTGCATTCTAGGTTTCTCAGAAATTCAATAATGATCCAAATCTGATTTGTTTTCTTCATCTTCTCTCCATTCCCCTTCCACCCCACCTCCCTCAACATCATAGGAATCTTAAAATTTGATGTTTCAAAGTCTCATTATTCTTCTGAGAGAGTGACTGTTTTCCCATTTCATGGTAGCTTACAGGGCTGATTGTTTTCTTGGAGCTGGCTGTGTGGGGCCAGGCATGCAGCCTTGGAAGGACAACAAATTTAGGTAACTTTGCCAGTGACAGGGTGGCTGGAGAAGCAAGAACCAGGAGGCAGTGCAGCTTCTCCTGCCCCTAATGTGCCATCTCCAAGGTCTTTTCCCATGGAATCTGTCCCAGCATTCTGAGAGAGCAGTCAAAATATTAGTCAGGTTTTCCTTCAGAGGTCTGATTTTCATTCCTCATCTGCTGATTAGACTTTTTTTTTTGGTAATGTTATTTATTTGAAACCCCTTTTCTTGGCATGAGATGTTTGTTTGCTGTCTAAATGTAAGTGGGGATGTGAATGTTCTCAAAAGAACACTGACCTTTAAGCATATGTACAACATCTGTAGGAAACAGCTGGAAAACCTATCACATGCTTCTTCAGGTAAAAGTGCAAAGTAGTGCTCCTGCAAGGCTTTTTTCAAACCCCTTCTTTTCACATCATGCATCACACAGCAGTGCTATTCATTAAAAGCTGAAAAAAAATCCTCTATTGGCCTGAATATTCTGACACAGAACACAAGGTGCCCATATGTGAAATTGGTAGTGCAAAAAAGAAAAAGAAAAGGCCCAATGAACGTTTTTTTTCCTACTACTTTTAGCTTTCAAGCACTCATTTGCTAAATAACCTCCTTTTTAGCATCCATTTTTTGCCCTGCTAAATATGTGCTACTATATGACTCCACCTGACTAATCATTCCTCAGACATTCAAACACATTAGCTAATTGGTTTGCAGGGGTTAAAGCAGGTGGTTGGTAAACCTCAGCTAATGCTGGCAACATTCAGAGATTCAGATGATTATTCAAAATTTACCCAAACTCATCTCAGCCTCTTCTGGCTAAAAGCTCAGTGAAGATTGCCATTTTTTATCATTACAGATTGGCCATAAAAAGCAGCAAGTCTTTTGCTCATACTGCTGCCTTCCAGTTTTCCTTAAGTCCCTTTCTACATAGACAAATGTTTCTTTCATACATTTCAGATTATATGGGTGAAGAATCTACCTAAATGAATGGCAGATTGGGAATGGCTTTGGGTGCTGGGTTTAGGGCATCCTGTTCTGGACTTATGCAGCTATGGGATGTGGCCATGGCAAGGCACCCATGGGTGCGCACACTGTCCCTAGATCCTGATCCCCTGAGTGCAGCCACTGCAAAAGCACCAGCATCAGTGCTGGCACCCAGGCTTATGGATATTTTCTTTGCAGGATACAGCTTGTGACACATGAGCCCTGCATGGGGACTAAACAAACCAGTTTTAGGTAAGGGAAGGTTCTAAAGATTTGAACAAAAGAACAAACCTTGAGCCTCTCCAACTCCCATTTCCTCCAGTATGTTCCTTTGGCTGGACGGAATACCCAGAAAATCATTCCAAACCATGTTTTGTTTCCTGAGGTGATGTTCTCTCCTTGCCTTCCAAGAGTTTGCTTTCACCTCAGCACCACGAAGTAAAACTGGGCCCAGTTTCCTGGGCTAAAAGGCATTTCTCTGCTCTCTGAGGCTCCCTGTGTGCTCCCTGCCCTTGTGTTTTACTCAGCCCTCAGGGTCACTGTGGCAAGCAGTCACCTTTTCCTCCCTCAGGACAACCTCCCACGTGTGCAGGGCCAGGCTGGCTCCTGGGGGGACGTGTGGGTTTGCTGAGGGCCACCAAGCCAGGCTCCTGGGGCAGGTGCAGCCCAGCCCCTGATGGAGCGAGGGCAGGAGCAGCCAGTGCCTGCTTGCCACACTGCAAACACAAAGCACAGAGCCCTGCGCACGCCCAGCCTCGGGCACCCTCTGCCCCTGCTGCTGAATGGGGGTAAAAGACACTGAAGGATTGGACTATGCCCTTTGGACACACATGAGAACTCTCCCCCCTTCCCCTCTCCCCGAGCTCTGGGATGGTATTTCATCACTATCTGAGCGATCATAGAAAGTTTAACCTGCAAAATTATGCGCGGTAAATGACAACCATTTTACTCTCAAGGTGAAAGACTTGGAGACAGAGAGAAAGAAAGGAAAAGAGAGAGCCAGTTTCCATGGCAACCAAATGAAACTTATACACCGTAGGAAAATGTCATTTTCCAAAAAAGACAGAACTTCATGGACAAGAGGTACAGTACATCAGAAAGGAAATTGCAGTTTTAAGTGAAAAGCTCATTTGCATTTATGGTTTTGAGTTTCATTCTCTAGTTACAAGACCCAATTGTAGACAATTTAGTAGTAAAAATTATATTCAACACTTCAGGTGAATAATGTAGATTACGATCTAGTTCAGCCAGAAGTTCATGGTGGCAGACTTGGGTTCAGAGAACACAGGTGTGGACGGATTCTGCTTTAGCTGGGCTTATGCTGCAGCATCAGAGAAGTTATTGACATTTTACACCCTCTAATAGACTTGGCAAAGTCAGGATCCATCCATAGCTGTTGAGATTCCTGCCACAGCCTGCAATTTCAGCACCTCGAGTTATACCTTCCAGGTTCCGTGTTACCTGTGATACCATCAATCACCATCCCTTGTAAGCCACGTTGCATAGGAGAGCATTTTATGATGAGCATTAGTGTTGTAATATAGCAAAGAGCATTGTTAATGAAGCATGGAAAAAGAATAAATTCAGCTAATGGGTATATGTGTCAAATTTCAATTAGGGATATGTTGGAAAGTGAAAGAGAGTGACGAGCATACAAATTAAACCTTTGACCTTCAGAGTAAAGGGAGAAAAACCTGAGAGAAAAGGGGGATGTTCAGAGATGTTTTCCTAGCTGAATGCTGAAAAGTGTGAGCACAAACTTTGAAATACTCTTTTCTCTTCAATTACCATTATTTAAGAAGCAACTCAGAAAAATTCTGTTTTGATTCAGCTGGTTTGTTGACAGCTATATTACTGTTTGTGCTATTTCCTAGGTGGGGGAGAGATAAAGATTGGGAGGAGTTTATGGTGTCGGCAGACAAAATCTCACCTTTGTGAAGCTAGGCAGAGGATATTAAAGCTTATCCTTCTCTGCCTGTGAAGTGCTACTGGAAAGAACTTCCTTCTCACTGCTCTTAGGCTTTCAAACAGGTCTTAGTTGAGCCAAAGAGCATTTTAATGCATAATCTGATGTGCATGGCTTTTGAATGCAAATAAGCAGTAGTGGGGGGTGCAGCAGGAGCAAAGCTGAGCCACCTGCAAGGGCTGGACACGGCTCAAGGCACCTGGCAGCTCACATTTGCTGTGACAGTGAAGGGAGCAATAGTTCACACACACAGCAGTGGGCTCGCACAGGAGCTGCTGCAACCCTGCACACGTGATTTAACATCAGCTGCTCTGCTGAAGCAGTGGAGGATGAATTCAGCTTGAGTTTAATAAACAAAATTGCCATTACATGTGCATATGTCAGGGTTTAGTTCAACTCATTCTTCTGCATGAGGAGTGAGGGTCTGTTCCACAGAGCACTGAGGCTTGTGTGGAAAACTGCTGAGACCTGAAGCCATGTCCATTGCCCTGGAGAAAGTTGACATGCTGGTGCTTTTCTGACTTATTGACTGCTAGAGAAAGCTTCCCAGGGTGTTTGTGTGTGAAGCACTCCTGAGGACAGCCCTGGGACAGACACCTCTGCCTGTGCCCTGTCAGATTAAAAACAGCAGGCAGGAAGTCACCTCTCATTGCCAGCCTCGCAAAGGAAACAAAACCCACTTGCATTATTTCCCTACAATCAATAAATACAATTAACAATTTGAGGTTCCAAATATTTGGCCAGGAGACCAATCCTTGATAGAACTCAAAGTGTATTCTTGAGTTGTTGCCATGGGATTTCATTTCCCACAAAAGTCCATCATTTTGACGATCTCCCTCATCTTTACTTTGCACTTTTTAATCACAAAGGCCTCTGGATCCTTGACAGTGCAAGTTTTTCCTCCCGTCTCCAGACATCCCTCCTGCCACCCCATTGCTCTCTGGGGCGTGCAGCCAGCTGCAGGTTTGAACACAGCACAGGGCTCTGGTTTGTGTCAAACTCAATACAGAAGGCAAGATTTTAGTGACCTGCTGGCTAGTAAAACCCTGAAAGCATGAGGGAAAGGAATCTCTGTGTCTCAGGGACAGTTCAGTGCCAAGCAACCCCAGGCTCACCAGGAAGAGCCCATGGGGGCCTGAAAAAGACCTTAATGCCCAAACTTTTTTGTTTGTAGTAACTATATGTAAATGATTGCTAGAAAGAGCATATGTTACATAGAAAACTGTGTTTTGCTTCTTCAAAAGCTCAGGTAAAGACTGGAGAAATGTTGAATTTATCCTTCATTCAGAGTTACTAACGTTTTTCTTTTTAAGTTTTCGACTATGACAGGTATCTCAGAAATATTGCATGATTATTCTTAGTAGCTGATAATGGATGTATGGATAGCTAATTATCCTGTTAAATCATATGAAATCATTTTTGTCTCATGACTGAATGATGTATGTCCCTGTAAGTAGATAATACAGGAGTATTTCTAAATGACAAAATTTGCTTTGACAATTCCTGCAGCCTGAAACCTTAAATTCTCCTAATTGCCCTATGGCAGCACATATTTAAGACTCGTTTTTCATCTTTTGTATTTACTTTCAGTAGCTAGAAAGAAAATATTTTCAGAAGAGTATCTTCTCGAGTCTAATGATATCTACATATTTATGACTATATTTATTGGTTTTAATAGCATAAATAGGTAAAGTTACTGGATAAATATTATTCTGTGGAAGCATATTTCCAGTCTTAATATTCTCATTTACAGGTTAGAGAAGGAGAAATCTTCTATGAACTTCCTGCAAAATTTGTTTTCAGCATCTGTTTAAGTGAAAACCCTTGCCAGAAAACTTGTCAATAAAATATTCAGGGAAGTTTTATTTGCTCTAGTGTATTGAACCATATGAAAATATAAGCCTGCTTGTGAACTTTAAAGAGCAAATCCTCAATGAATAGGGGCTTTCCCTAAAAACAAACCCCACCTAAGCTGCTGTTCTCCAGGCACTGCAATGCTCAGATACTGCAGAGGAGGTTGGATACCTGTGGGCACATACAGCAGGTTGGCACAGGGGAGTGAGGTTCCCCAGTGTCCCCTCTGGATCTGACACAAAGATGGAGCAAGGAAAGCAGGTGAGGGATCCAGCCCTGCATTAACTCAGAGTTTTAACTGCCTGCATTGGTGTTGCCTGGGGGGGAATTTTTTCCTGTTTTGGCAGATTTTTTCTAAATACCTTCAAGCTTCAGATAACTCCTCCTCCTTTCCACAAGCAGCAGAGATGAGCAGCTGAGTGCTACAGGCTTAGTCCTGTCAAGTAAATTGCCCACAGCTGCACCACTTGTTGCTAAAGTTGGGGCTGGAGATCTTGACCCAAAGCTTCAGCTCATTTCTCTCTTGATGGTGAGAATGGAGACCTGCCCTATTGCCAGCTATGGATTTCCTCCCTGATTAGAAACAATATTTAATGCAATTTAAATCTGACACTGGGGTGGTGTCACCAGACAGAGAGACATTCCTCAGTCCATTAGAAGGAGGAGTTGGGTGAGCCAGAGAAGAAATTAGCTTGCTTTAATTTAGGGCTGGATATGCACACTGCACCATCAGCTCAGTATGCTCAGAGTCAAATAGATTAAATGCAGCAATTTATTGCCAAGATGCAGGATTGAAGCACAGTGGATGTGTGTTTATGTTTTACACCTCTAACCTTGCCTCTGTTGTGCAGACTTTAAAATTGCACCAGTGAGAATAGGTTGAGTATGGTGATCTTCAGGTAAAAAATGGAGGGCTCAGGAAATTTAAAAGACAGAAAAAATGAAGAGTATGAGAAGTCCTGCTATCACTCCAGGAATTTTTCAGGACCTTTCTACTGTTTGATGCAATATAGATTTCTACAACACATTGTTAGGAGAGTGTCATAAAACATAGATTAATGATTGCATTTTCATCCTTTTGATGTGCCATTTAATGAGGTGTATTCCCTTTCATACTCAACATCAAAAAGACAACCGCTGGAATTCTTCACGTATACATCAAATAAGTTTTTGTGTTGACAGGTATAATCATCTAGGCAAGAGAATGCTGCTTTTATAGCCACTGTTGTGCAGCTGGTTTGATACAGGCAGTCTGGTACTAGTGTTTACTCAGTAGAGTCACTAAAAATGTACGTGCAGGTTCTGCAGCTCAAGACCACTCTGCTTCCCAACCCCAAATGAAAGGGTACAAGGTCTCCCTCTGTAAGTTAGATTAAGTTTGCTATTTAAAGAGCTTTTAAGCATGTTCAGCGTACTGTTACTTTACAGAATTTGTAGCTTTCATTTAAATCAATATTCTCTTTAAAGGGTCCTACTTTTAACACTTCCAGCTTCTATGATTGTGTAAAAAGTGAATAAAATCATTCTGAAAGCACTTGTTAGGTGGTATGTTGAAAACATGTCCAGCTTTTCATAACTGGATTTGCTTCTGCAGGTTACTATGATTTTTACAAAACAATAACACCACAGGTATCCTGAGCAAGTTTGGGCTTGAAGTAAAAATTACCTCCTAGAAAGACTAAATTACCTCCTAGATATCCTGACTCTGGCTCTGCTATTGAAAATATTTCATTTCACTCAAAACCATGAGCATATTAGTTTTTCAGTTCAGACAAGTTTTATCACTGATTGTGCCCTTGTGCTGGTCCAGTCACCTATCACTGTTGGGAGAACATGGAGAAACCTCCTTCCTTCAGAGTATTTGTTCCCATTGCCTTCAAGCAGCTTTTTACCTGTTGGATGGCTACAAGTGCAGGGTTTGTTTTTTTTACACAATTTATCAGTGGGGGTTCTGGTAACCTGCCCTCTGTGGGGTCAGGCTCTCACCCATCCAGGCATTGTCTTGGACTTGTTGCCGAGTTTGCTGCCACCACACTTTTATTCCCTGCCATTTCTAAGGATTTCAGTGTGGTGCGAACAAGTGTCCCAGTAGATAGCAGTGTTGCCTAAAAGTGCTGGGGATTTGTATGAAGAAAGCTTTCTACTACATATTCCTAGAATTTATGTTATACCTTAAGACTATTCATTCAAACACAATATGGGCAAATTGCAGGATGTCTCCCAAAATATAAGCTCTAACAAATATGTATTTCACATTCATTCCTACACATTTCTGCATTTAATCAACCTGTTCTTCTCTATGCCACCCAGTCATTTAGTTCTTTAGTACATTTTACAAGACCTGTGGAATTGTTTTTTAAATTATAATGAGAGAGAAAGCTCTGTTTTGTTTCAGTAAAAAACAAATCCAAACAATGCTCTCTAGTTCTCTTTATAATGGTTGGATATGCAAAAGCTGGTTTTAAATTCTGTTGCTCATCTCCAGCAGCAGGCTTAGCTAAAGGAACACAGGAGAGTTCTAGCCAGTGTTTTGTAGATACATCATTTTTCTGAACAAAGGTGAAGGTTGGTTTGCATAGAGCTGTGTGCAAGTGAATAAGCACAGCCACTAGTACTGCTATGCAATTTGTTCTTTCTCTTGCTCCAGGAGACAGCACAAATGCCTTTTTTTTTTTTTACAAATATTTGTATTATATTAATACATGCCTATTTGTCCCTGACTTATTGCTCACCTCTGACCATAGCTTCACGTCCTAAATTTAACTATTGCTTTCCCAAGGTGGTAATAGGAAGGTGGTATACATCCAAAAAATGTCTCAGGCCTATTTATGAGCAAACCAGACTCATAAATAAGGTAGAGAATTGTTTACTTGTTGCTTTGGGAAGAGTTCCCCAATTTTCTTAATTTTATTACCAAGTTCTCTTGCCATGATAATGTCTATATCTATCTATCTATATGTCTAGATATTTATTTATCTATATCTTCTATGTATATATCTATACATATGCATATTTTATAAGTGTATATATATTTATTTATTTATATAAATTTAATATATGAAATCCTGAAATGTTACACTGAGAACTAATGCTATTCACAGTGTTTGAAGATTTGAGCTAGAAGTTCATTCTTCCCACAGACCTTAGAGTGGCAGGTGCTTTTGAATGAGTTTTTAAATATATCTTTGGAGATTCAAAAAGAGTTTTATACCAGAAGGCAAATATACAGTAGCTTCTCCTGTGAAGCTTATCTTTCAGTTGGCAATAAATAGTGTATGGCTCAGGGATTTTTGATCTAGTTTGGCCTATCCATTCTGTTATACCTGAATGGATTGCTTTAATATGCTATTGAGATGAGCTCCCTCTCTGGAAGGTCATTAAATGGTAATGAATTACCAGCTTTTCTTATCCTGAGCTGGAGCCCAGCAGCTCTCTCAGACTGCAGTGCCATCACCAGGGCTCTGCAGGGAGAGGCTGGGGGCAGCATTTCACGGAGGGGCTGTGGTCTGTGAGCTGGGGCAGCCCGGGAACCTTCCCTTTATCAGCCCTGCCACGTCTTTATCACTCAATAGACTGCACACTGAATCACTTCCCTCTGACTTTCTAGTGACTTCACTGAGAAGCGTGACATTTAAACTCTCACATCTTCCTCTTTAATTTTTTTTGGAGATACTCTCCTTCCTACATCCTCAAAATTTTATTTACTTTTTAACAAGAACCCTCGATGAATACTGTCTGGGTAAAAGTGATTCAAGAGAGAAACAGAGTTTTGTTTTGTTGCTTTTCCCCCCCTAAAAGACTATATTGTATAACAATCATAAAGAGCAACCAAATATGGGGGTTCTAAGCTGTGTATAATGGCCTCTAATTGAAAACTTTGCGTACCCCATGTCTCCTTTTCTAAGTATAAATGGATACTTAGTGAGTAAGATGTCTGACTTGAACTGAAATGAAAATTAAAGTGAATCTTGGTGAGCCAGGGCCCTGTATTGTATATTGATTGAAGTTTTTCATTATCTGATGTAGGTAAAATAGCTTCTACTTCACGATAAATATTAATCCTCAAAAAAAAAAAATTACCTATTTATTTATTCTTCAGGGCAATATATGTTCTGAAGAAGAGACTCTGTGGTGTTAAGAAATGCCAGCTAATATATAGAAGACTGAAGGTGAGCTACATGTGAATTTCTTTTACACAGAACTCTTCAAATGCTGGCAGTAACACAATCATTCTGATAAATAAGCCAAAGAGTAATTACTGAGCACTGGGATGGTTAGCTACCACCTGAAGGCATAATTCTACAAGACAAATGCACACGGACTTTGACAACAGATAAGATTTCTGATTTCCTACACAGCAGAAACCTCTCCCCACCTTCCCACTTTACAATAACATTACTTGTTTGATTATTATCATTCATCTTTTGCATTATACAGAAAAGTAGTTCCAATGGAGGTAAAATACCCTCGAAATTACCCACTCTTTCTTTTTTTATAGGTAAAAGCTATTTGTCCTTATACTCTGCTCTGATACAAAATCCTTTCAGTCTGAGGCATGGGCCACATCCCAGCTGAGCCATAAGGCTCACTGTCAAGTCCAAAGGAAATTTTTGTGGGTCTGTCTTATTACAAGAGAGAAAGCGAGCTGGGCTGCAGACATCTCACCAAGCTGAGATTCATCATGTTTCTTCTATTCTGAGTTAAGCTACTGTATCTGATTTAGAAAATGAGCTGGAGAAAAAAAAAAAAAATCATGTTTGGCTCGTTCAGATACCTCCCATAAATATAGTTAATTTTATACAGGTTAAGCATGGTTGTAAGGTGCCAGGAAAGTACATGATGCATAAAACAGGCCTTCCAGAAAATAATCTACAGTAAATTGTACTTTTGCTTGTAATGAAGCTATATATAAACTACACAATGAGGCAAGTCATGCCCATATTGAATTGTTGCGTAGCGTGCCAAACCTGCGATTATTACTTCATTTTTCTTGATTCCCTTATTTCCCACATAATTCTCTTGTTTTCCACTTTAAAATTGTTATTTTCTCTACAAAGCTCATGAAGGTCAAGGAAAATATTACTATCAGTATATACTGTGAATAGACTGATTTTTTTTTATCTTGCCCTTTCAGTCATACAGAGTGACAGCAGGATCAAGCTTTCAAGACCCACAGATCTTGAAACTGAGAGGAGCACCCATCAGAGATTTGGTGTGATAAGCAGGTAGAATCTGCATTTTCACTTCTGCTTCCTCTCTGCTGGTGGTAACTTTTAAAAAGCTTGAATATAGGGTTTATTATCCAGCCTAAGGAGGTGAATGCACTGACACTCTCCAATTCCATTCTGTCTCATTGCATGAGAATGAGTGAGACCCTAAGAAGAGGAGAGGGGAAGGGGCTGGTCACTGCAGCCACTTTGCAGCTGTTCCTGGTAAACTCTGCTCATCCTTGCATCTACAAGCTTGGTTTTCTTAATGCCACGTGCCTGTTTATGTAACAAAGATTAAAGGCACATTTTAACAGACATTTGCTTTCTAAACTTGCTTATTAAAAGGAAACAATGACTTTTTTTTTTTCCCCAGGTGATAGTTTAACATAATGGGAATCATCACAAGGAGCAATCACTTTCTGAGCAGGTGCTCAGCTTCATTACCCTGTATTAGGAAATGTAAAGAAATGATATATAAAAATGAATCTCTCGTGTTACATAATTTCTAGTAAATGAAAAATAACTCCTCTCCTGTCAGTTAAGCTTAACCAACATTAAATTAGCACAAATTAGGTCAAAATTAGGCCCAGAGATTATTCAATATATTGAAGAAGAGATAGTGGAGTGTTTTACCTGTAATTTACTTAATTTTGTGTTTCACCAGACTACTCTTATTGGCATCAAGTACACTGAATATATTTTAAATATAAATACCAAATTATGAACCTGAGTATGCTTCATCCGTGTAAGCCATGAGCTAGGACTTGCTTTAACTGCTAGGACTGGAATTAGCAAGGTATTTAAATAAAGGAAAAATGATTATAGGATTACCAAAGAAAACAGTAGCAAAATATGCACAGCTAGAAAATCCTACATTAAGGAAAGAGTGCACAAAAGCAGCAGGTTCTGAGACCCCAAGTAACTGTTGTTAGAACAAAGTGCATGCTGACAGGATATTCTCTATTTAACACCATAAATCCAAACCCAAACTATCTTCTTGCTAAATTACCTTTAAAGACAATAGCTCTCATAATAATTTTGATGTAAAAAACAATAGTACAGTAGTTTATACTCTTAGATTTGGTCTTAGTGTGTCTGTAGGAATGTTCTTGATTATTGTTGTTTGCTTGAATATAAATTTCTATTAAACACAAGGACATAGCTGACACACAAAATTCACAGTTATAAATAGTTTCTTATTCCCACAAACTCCAACAATCGTTGGAAGAACTCTAGCCTCAAACTTCTAGCCATGCAATTAATTGTTTTTCTGTGGTGATTGGAAGCCTCAACATATTTTCCTGTTTTTTTTTTAATCAGAAACTGTTTCCAAATTAAGGGTTCCTGCTCAGAATTTGTGTCTGTACTTTGTGCTTTCCAATCTTGGAAATTAACAGGAAACAACCAAGTAAACGTAGATGTGCTTCGAAATCCATGTAGTTTAGGAGCAGTGGAGATTTTTCCTGTGAAATGCTGCAGCTCAAATGAATTTGACACATCAAAATGTCTCCTACCACTTTCCCTGTCCAGAACTGTGTGGGTGAGATGTTGTAGCCAGAACAACATTTCTCTTAAAATGTGGTTTTGACTGCAGAGATACCAGGGCAGCTTCACACAAGGCTGTTTTTATCTTTTACTGTGGTAGCAAGGTGCTAGTCCGATTGCTGTAATTAGGGATTCAACACATTCTAATATTGGAAAGCAAATAGCTCTTAGTGCAAACTTTCACTCAGGAAAAAAAGGAAACAAATCACACCAAGCTATAATTCCCAGAAGTTTGAGAGAGAACATTGTCAAGCTGGCAGAGCAGAGATAAATGAAGAGAAAGGAAAATGCTTTGAAAGTATGTTTCAAGCAAAACACTTCAAAGTGCTTCCAATAGAAAACCAATAAAGACTTCCATTACCACATTACTTCACAGTTGTGAACCTGTGCATGTAATTTTCCTTAAAAACAACTCAACCTCCTCTGGAAAGTCACCACCCAAGCAGTCTCAGTAGCAGCTGTCTGGGAGTTCAAGAGCTTGGGTGACAAATAAAGGAAATTCTGCAGCTGCTGACTCACTTCACACAAAGGTAATTGCAGATGACCTGAGCAAGGTCTTGTCTTGAACAAAATCAGGAAAAGTCACAGAAATGCACTGAGACAGGTTCTGTTTCTCGGTGTGACATCTGCTAGAACAAAGTTAACTATCTCTTGGGTTTTAAGCCATTGGTGAAAGGAAGAATGTCCAGCAAAATATGTGTACCTCTGGCCAATTGGCAGTGAGAAGATAGTATCTGAAAATATGAGAGAGCAGTCTGCAAGGTGGGTGTAGGAAAGTCCTTTAATTAGGGCATTCACACTGACTTTTGGAAAAAAATGGTCAGGTCCCTTTTTATCCTCAATTGCTGTGCAGCTTTGTGCAAGGGCAAGATCTTACAAGGAGATCAGTCAGCAACACAGAAGCTACTAGTTTGGGAAATCATAAATATTGCAAAAAGCACTGCCAGAGAGCATTTATTTTTCATAAGTTCCCACAACTGATCAGGTTATCTCCTCCAAGCCTGCTTTCACAGTTAAGCACGATGATGTTCAAGAACAGTAGAGGAAAAGCAGGATACTTCACACAAGATGCATCTTTAGATTCTTCTAACTACCCTCGCAGTAAAACTTCATACACATCAGCCAAGAATTCATTCTTCTGTTTTCTTAGAGAAATGATGGATTCAAAAGGACTAGTTCAGCTAGGGTACTAATTGGGTGTTTTGGAATCTTTGAAGTGATAATCTAAAACCATCAGAAAATACAGGATTCCTCTGAAACAATAGTAGGATCACAATACTAATGATTTGGGGACTTGAAAGGGGCAAAAAATCGCTGGATTCTGTAGGTGAGTGTAATTTTTGCACGCATTTTCCAGAGATCCTCTATCTTAGGAAAATGTCTTTGCAAAACCAAAATGAAGTTAGGATTTTTCCATGGCAGTTTAGAAGTGCTTGGAGCTACTACTTCCATTAGCACACAAAAGCTGAAAAAATAAAAGCAGGTGGTACAGTAAAATATTTGCTAGCATTGCATAGGTGCCTTTGATTTTGCTTTCTGCAAAATCAGAAAATCCAGTTGTCTGCACATGATCCTGAGTGTTGCAAAACATAGAATCCCAGAATTGCCTGGGTTGGAAGGGACCTTAAAAGACACCT
The DNA here is from genome assembly GCF_017590135.1 of Pyrgilauda ruficollis. Taxonomy (NCBI): domain Eukaryota; kingdom Metazoa; phylum Chordata; class Aves; order Passeriformes; family Passeridae; genus Pyrgilauda; species Pyrgilauda ruficollis. The sequence goes on along the minus strand of NW_024523856.1, from coordinate 166,644 downwards.
AATTCCATCGAATTCTTATTTCTGCCATGGGCAGGCATGCCACCTTCTTAGATCAGGTTACTCAGGGCCCCATCCAACCTGGCCTTGAACAAATCTCTGTGTATTAACAGGTTCCTCCCCCTTCAACAGGTGGGGAAAGCAAACACAAATCTCACTTTTATGGATCTTAGCTGTCACAATATTGAGGGCAACATCTCAAAAATCCCACTGAGACAGATGTCAGTTCCTGATTTCCCCAAGGTTAAGACACACTGCACCTAGGGTATTTATTGAGACTTGTTGCCTCAGGGTAGGATTTAGTACAATCTTTTTAAGATGAAGGCAACTGCATAAAGGTAAATTTCCTCCCAGATTTAGAACTAGCTTGATGAAGGGAATTATTGATTACTGATGAAATGCTAATACCATGCTAAATGTAATTTATTCAAGAGGTAGCTGTGCTGTTAATGAACAGCAACATTTCTATGCCTGAAATTTACTGGATGGTGTCAAAAGTAAATTGTATGCTCAAGGTGATTTTACAAAGTACTTGAAGATATTTTTTTAGTCAAACACTAGATGAAAATTCAGGGTTGATATTTTTAACTCTGTATTGTTCCAAATTCTTTATTTGGTTGGAGCACAGGGAGAAGCAGCATGGCAAACAGGCTGTTTAGTGATCAGGCTGGTGTGGGGCCATGCACAGAGCGTGGGGCAGGTGTTGGGGTGCACTCCCTGAGAGCCCTGGGATGGGACTGGGAGCCCAAATCCTGGAATGTGACACATGAGAGGAGATTAAGTCAGCCTTCAAAGAGAGAGAAGAGCAGCTGACTTGCTGACAATGTGGTTTTTAGGGGAAATGTGCAGGTTTTGTGAGAACCACAAAATAGTCAAAGGGACTCAGAAAGGTCGAGGAACTTGAGGCAGCAAAGTCAACCCTTCTCTGTGGTACTAAAACTTTACATGGAAATTTTTGCAGATGACTTTTACCTCTCTGAAAATAGAAGCTGATAATGAAACTGTGGACTTGAATTTAATGATCCCAGTGTGAAAGGGCACCTATAAAATGATTTCTCCTTTTGTTGGCTGCTTCTAACCAACAGCTTAGAAAAACATAAACTCTTGACAGCAACAAAAGGCTTTTTTTTTTCCCCTGACCTGAATGCAGTAATTGCTACATTTATTTTATGATTCTCTTTTTGGAAAAAAATAAAATAAAATCGATGATGAGCAGAGCAGAGGGCATTTGGAGCCAAACAAGATAAGTGACAGATGGTCACTGAATGACCACACAAAGTCATAACATCAGAGATCCTGGAAAGGACTCTGGTCCAGGCAATGAGTAACATAGGTACTTTTGAAGCATAACTGTAAAACCACCCTGAAGTATTTTTAAAACTCCTCAGCATTGTACCTGTGGGGAGAAGCTATTTTTTGTGTGTTGGCAGTGATTTCAGGAGTGAATTTTGGCAAGCTCAGCTGAGTTCCCTCACTGCACAGTATATAATAATGTTCATTATGATTATATCAGATACTATCCATTTTGTGCAGAATTAAATTTGATCTAATTTTGAAATGAATTCAAACTCCTAATACCCAGGTGCATCCTGGAATCAGATTTTTCTTGGTAATTAGTCCATGACTCCTTGATGGTTAATTTTGTAAATTTTGTACAAAACTCTTATTGCATTTTACATTACTGCTTTTTGTATGGAAAATATTTAACAGAGCAACAAATGGATCCTCTATTCTACCTTTTTTGTTAGAGGCCAAGAAATCACAACAATGGACCACAAAGATTCCCCAAGCTCTCTCACTGCTTTGCTCCTGAAGAAGAAGAATACCTTTCCAATCTCCAGTGCTGAAGCTCTGGAGAGTCTTGAGTGTTAAAAGTTTCTAATCTTTTATTCTGCTTCACTTATCTGGCAATACATATTCATGAGAAAGGTCATTATAGCAGCACCCAGTAGTGTGGCTCCAGTTTAGATCAGCGGCACTCGGCGCTCAACAACCAAACCCACAGAAGCTCAGCAGGCAGGAGAAAGCAATAGTCTGAAACCTAATGAAACCAAAAAAGTTTTCACCTACATTATTGGGCTACCAGGGGGAAAAGAGCTTTTGAACTTATTTGTGTCTGTCTTCCTAGAGGTTTTGAAAAGGCATTTTGCCTTGAGAGTGCTCTGGCAGGTGCTGCATACCTGTATTTTTCAACTTGCCGGAGGAGGGCAAGTAGGGACAGTGGGACAAATCTCACGGATTCAAAGAGCCTGGTTACCAAATTTCAGAGAAGAGTGGGCTGAAAAACAGTGCAAGGATCAGGTTTGTTCTTCTACAGCTGTGGTCTGTGACCACTCCAGATGCTGGTAAGGAACTTGATAAGACCAAAAAAATTTTGGTGTAAAATAAACTAGCAGCTAAATGAGCTTAGAGTAACAGTTAGATGCAGAGCTGAGATTTTAGAGGAAGCTCCTGGGACTCCCCCAGGCCATCTGAGCTTGAAGGAACTCTGCATGTACTGGGGTTCCCCAATGCTGTCCACTAGCCCCAAAGGCAAGTCCATACAAACGCAACCTTGCAGCATCCCTCCTGTAAATGACACTTCTCAAATACCCAAAAAACCCATTAACCTTCAGTTGCCTGCCTCACGTCACTGTGCTTGTACTCTCAGTGCAGTATAAAACAACTTTTCCAGTGATTTATAGTTTCATGATAGTAAAACCATATGCAGCTTACTTAAAGACTAACATATGCTAGATACATTCAAACAGGCATACTTAAAAATGTTTCAATTAAGCATTTAATTCAAATTACTTTATCATTACTCATATCAATGCCAATGTATATAACTGTAAGGTGTGTTTGGATGAGTGGGTGGCAGTAAATGTATAACCAGTGTATTTCAATACCACAAACTGAATATTAACTTCTTATCAACTGTTTTGCCAAAGCGTTAGTTTGACTCATTAGATTCAAGTGTCTGTGAATGTATGAGAGTCAAAGAACAACATGGTGAGACAAAGGAGAGCATTCCTATCCCCCAGCACACAGAAGGCCATTTCCTCCCATTCTCACATATTTGTGCCTCAACAGGAGGAACATCTAATGCTGGAACACATTTTCCTGCAAGTAGCTACAGAAGCAAGTGAAAAGGGAGGGAAAAAAAAGGCATTGAGTCCCCTGTATGCTGTCTGGGGCTACTAGGGTGTGAGTGGAGGTCTCATTCCCATTGCCTTTCTAGGACCTGGCAGCTTCTGGAGGAATCCTGCCCTGTGTTGGTATCTAACTCTCATTTTGTTATGAAGGATCAGGTCTGGGTCCTGAGTGTTTTCCTCTCTTTATTGTCAGCTTTCATCTTCTCTGCTCTGTGGCATTGGCTGCCTCTGTACTGTGGTCAGGGTCCCCCACCTTTTATCTCAGTGATTTCAAGGTAAGATTTTATTGTATCCCTATCACTACTGTGGTCCTGGAGAGAGTTTCTGTACCTTCCCTCACTTGCCTGTATTCCTCCTGTGACACTGATGTGAAAGGTTGTTCCTTCTCTGAACATCTCCTTCCCTGCCCTGGACTGTGCCAAGTGACTGGGTCTGACACATCTGCCCTTGGCCTTGAACCCATCCCAGGCACTGACCAGCAGGGTTACCTGAACTGCATCTGGGGCATCCCTACCAGCCCTGTGGCAACTTAATTTCAGGTGTTTTTAACAGAAGAAGTGATTTTCCACAGCTCATATAGCTTTTATCAGAATATTCTTAATATTAAACAATGATGCTGTTCAACGAGTTAAAACTACCACCCTCTAGAGACTATTCAAAATTCAGTAACCTTGGCAACAAAATAAAAATTCTGATTTAGTTGTTTCAAATGGGGAGCATACACCCTTACATATGTGAACATATTGTTAACAGATTGGTTTATGTTCCTATTTTCTTAATTGTATGGCTTCCTTAAACATTCCAGTATCAGAAAATACTACATTTTATTCATCTAAAATTTGTCCTACATTACAGAACATCACCTGATCAGGAAAAAAACCAGAACAAACATCTCTCTGAAACAGAGTCAGAAAATTGTGCAGGTGCCTACAGACATTCTTGTCAACTGACTACAAACAGAAAATAACAGGATGAACTCAGGTGATTTTTCAAGGCAAACTGAGTAGTCACTCATTATTATTTTCATATCTTATCTTTTGGAGAGTCTCTAAACTTGCTCTATCCCCTGCAGAGGTGTGCATTTCAGGGTAGGAATCAAAAGAGGAACATTCCCTTCAAAGCTGAAACCTCATGAAGCTCCAGAAGATGAGCTATGTGCTGAGACAAGCTGGTGAGTCTGGACAGTGCTGCTAACGTGGAAATATCTGGGATAAATGGGAAGAGGTTGAGTGGCTCTGTGTCCCAGCACCCACACCACCGAGGTCCCTGGTGCTCTGCACCTCCACAGGGCTTCACAATTGAATTTGCCTGCCTCAGATTTTCTCTTTGCTTTTGCAAATGATACCGAAGTGTTACCCTCGCTCACTTAGGAGGCTTCAGGCAAAAAGCTCAGGCCATCTAACAGCAAACTGCTAAAAGTGCTGTATGTTTTCTTTTTTTGAGTTTGTGAAATAATTTGTTTCCCCAAGCTAGTGATAATATGGATTTGGAGCACAGCTTTCCCAGATTTATTTAATAAAAGGTTACCATTTTTCTTCTAGCAGAAACAATCAGAGAAAAGAAAGCTATTCTCCTCCACACAATGGAAAGCAGGATTATAGAATAAATGCAAGGGAGATAAGAAAGGTGAATCAATTTAAATGACCTTTACTCAAGCTTCATTGAAACAAATGAATAAGAGGATTTATCTAGCAGAAAATAAAGCGGAAATAAGAAAATAATGGCTAAACAGCAAACTAAAGGAAAAATTCTAATTATATTGAAAGAGATTTGCCAGGGTTTCTTAGTTTAAAATTAAAAACAGCTTAGAGTATGTTAAAACATGTATAGATTAAAGCTGAGCAAACATAATAAACCCACTTGGACAGCTAAGCTAGGAGTAGGATAGAATGCAGTGCTTGCAGCCGAGAAAGGGCTTTGCCTATTTGCACCATTAACTTTCTAAAATTTAGTCCTCCTACCTTATGGATCAGCTGTTTCAGAGATTAATTGGCTTGCTAATACCATAAAATCCTATTTTTTATTTCTCACACAGGACAGGAGCCTAAATAGTCCATTGCAAATCTAGGCAAAAAAAAGCACATAAATGGAATTTTAATAGTGCCACAAGCAATAGCTGTGGGGCTGAAGGTCCTGAATGTTGGCTAAGCCCTATCCTGGTGCACAGGGTCTTCAGCCTGACATTGGCCTGGCTGTGCCAAGCAGAGGATAGTGCCAAGTGTGCAAATCCCTGCTCTCCAGAGCTGGGGGGTGCCAGCCAGCACCCACACCCCAGCAGCACCCACCTGGAGCCTTTGCTGCCCACAGCCAGCTCAACAGCGCTGCTGAGCACCCAGGACAGCATCTTCCTTCCAGTGCTGGGCAGAACCTTATGTGGGTTGTTTGTTCCCCATCAATTTTTTTTTTTTCATATTTGTAAAAAAAGCACCGTAAATAAGCAAATTGCATATGCAGTTCTTTTGGGAAAGAAAAAAAAAACCAAACATTTATTTTGTTTGCTTAGCTTAAACCTTAAATCTTTGCCTCCTTTCGATATGACAATCAACCAACTAAGACCATTAATTACATGGTGATAAATTTCTTTCAGTGCACAGATACCAGGGTAATAGGTTTAAGCAAAATCATGGAATTTGGCAGCTTTCCTTTCCTAGCAAGATTATGTCAGTGCTCCTAAATCCATTGATCCAGTGAGACAGTAATTAGTTAATTTAATGAGAATCAAAGGATTTTAGCCTGCAGAATTTACAGTACTAACAAGACAGGTTATTTTTGGAAGCTATTTCCAATAAAAACACTTCAATCAGCCAGCAAGAATATTGTCTCTTGATTAAAAACATGGAGCATCGTTTATCGCTATCACCACAGGGTTAGGCTAATGCTGGAAATTATCCTGTGCTTACTTTGGTTTTGGCAACTGTTAGAGTGCCTGTTTTGTTTTAAGAACATTATTGTGAATCACCTTTGTGAGCATCTTCTTAGGGTGCAGCCATGTGCATGGATGGTTCTGCTTGTTCTCGTTAATTATTTTCCCCGCAGCGAGGAGATTTCTGCTGGTGCCTGACTGCTGTGGCTGCCAGGGGCAATGCAGTGGGCAGGGAAAACAAGGCTCAACTGCAAAAGGCAGATTTGCTTGGCAGCGAGACATGCCCAAGAAATGCTGGTTTCAGATGAGGGGCTCCACACAAGCCAAATGTGTGGGAAAACTGTGTTGAGCTTGCACGGTCCTGGACTGCCTTTGCCATATCTCTAAAGAATGATTAATTGCTCTGAAGAGACATCCTAAACCTGGCATTTAATTTCACTCTGCAGAGACCAAGCACTTCTGCTGTTGGCACAAACAAGCAAAGAAACCAAAACCATTTTGCAAAAGAACAAACCAAATAAAGCCAAGCAGGAGCCAACTAAAGGAAAAATGCAGCCCACGAGCCTCTGTTCACTCACACTTAGCCTGTGCTAAGCAGGCCCAGGTATAAAAGCATCTGAGGCAGACACACAGCTGGACATCCCTCACTCCCCTCCCAGATTTTGGCTGTGCAAGGGACCTCTGGAAAGAAAATATCATCTGTGGAGAAGTGTCTCCTGCAACTGCGAGAAGTCAGGCCTAAGGTAGTGCCCACAAAATGTGAATTATTGGCAATGCATACCTTTGCTTTCATAGACCATGCTTGCAGCACGTGAGCTGTGAACCAAGGTGGGAATATTGCTCATCTCTGGAACTGGCTCTAATTCTGGCTTTCACCACAAACTTCATGGCTCCTTTCGTGGGTGATTTTGCTTCTTCTCCAGCATCCATATTGCAAACAGCCTGAACACTTCAGATGGCTCTAAGGGAGAAAGGAGAAGGTGAGAAATATTTTGTGGCAAAACTTTCCTTACAATATAAATATTTAGAGGGGTATGAGTTCCTGAGGTGTTTATTTAAAAGCATCTTCAATTTACAGGCAGCTTCAGAATCACTGCATAATATCCCCTTCATGGAATTAGTCAGTTTACACATAAATATAACAACTTCTCTTTGCTTACACAAAACAGACATTTGAGTATAAAAATATTGTGATTAAATTGGGGAATTATTTGGCTGAGTACTTAAACGATTCCCTTACCAGAAAAATAAGAACTATTTAACTAAAAGAGTCAATGTCTTCTCTGAGGATGCTTTAAAAGATTATTTAAATCTTATAAATATTTAAAGACCTGCATAGAAGTTAATGGATTTTTAAATAAAAACAAAACAACAATGAGCAACAGCATCTTATCTTCTACTAAACCAATTAAAGAGTAAATCCTGTGTTGTGACTGTATTTTGAAAATTACCTTGGTTGAACTAGATTGTATCTCTATTGAGATGCAGTCAGGATTTTGCTGAAAATTACAGAGATGTTTTTCAGCTTAAACAGGTAAAGCTCCTGCTACAGGAGCATCACATGGCCTTCAAGGACCAAAGTGAGGATGCAGGTTTCCCATCCTTCCCTCCCTTTGCTGTAAATAGTTGGCCCTGGACAGCATCTGATTGCCATGCTCATTTTACATGCCTGAAGACCAGACCTTCATGGTTTAAAAGAGCCATCGTATTTCTGAGGGGGTTAAAAAAGAAACTAAATCTGATTAACTTTGTAAGTAAAACTACTCAGTGCAATCACTTGTTTCTCCCTGAGGGTAGTGACTGAGTATGTTGAATATGTAGAAGTTTGTTTTTACACGGATCCTTGGGCATTGGAAGGTGAGCACAGATTCAAGCCTGTGGAGGGGTGATTGGTTAGATGGGGCCTCCTATGGTCTATCTTGGTCACTTGTGAGGAAAGCTCCCCAATTTCTACAAAATCTCAGCTCTGTCAGAAGGAAAATAAACCCTAACACCTCCAACTTTTATCATTCAAAACCACCTATTTCATTACCACTCTCTGTGCTAAACAAACATTTTCCACTTAGTAATTAAACTTGATCATGAAGACAAAGACATTTGCACATATTTTTAAGGCAAAATAGTGGTCTGATTTAACTTACTTCACCACAAAGCTGGTGTGCACCAGGTCTAAGTCAGGAGAGCAAAGACCTTGTTACCATTATCCTTGAATCTATAGAAAGTTTGAAGTGATGTGAACAATGGGGGAGGGAGGGGGGTTTGGTTTTTTTTCCAATGCTCTGCTTTTTTCTCACTGAACACATTGACAAATGTTGAGATGAACCCTGAGCTGAAGGAGATCCTGCAGACATACAGCCCCCTAGCAACACTGTTACTATGCACCAGGAGTACATAAAACCTTATTCCCCTAAAAGACCGTGTTTGAGGAGGGAATAAAATTTTATTTTCTTTTAAAATAAAGATAAGGTGCTTGCAAATGCTTCACGTACCTCTAAATATATTGTAAGCGCAATCTGAATAGAGGCAGGATTCATAATATAAACTCAGAATGATGACTGTGGCATGGAAGCAGATAACTAGAGGAACCAGAGATACAGATCTTTTCTGTGAAAGGCAAGTTTCCACCACTATGAATTGGGAGAAACAGAGCATTTGATTTTGAGTCCAGAGAAAAAGAAGTGAAGAGGACAATAGCATCCACAAAGGGGAGCTGCTGTAATAAGGGAGGGCATGGGGATGGGGAAGGCTCTTGGCAGCCTAGTTATGGCCCGGGAGAGGCCTGGCTCTGCACAGAGAGGTGTGCCACAAGAGGCACTCCTGCAAGAAAGCAAAGTGAATAGGAGAGGAAAATGAATCTTTTCACTGGCCAGATGAAGGATGTGCTCAGAACAATGTGCCTCCAGGAATAAACCCTCTTTCTCCTCTCTCAGCAGCGTACTCAGGAACCAGAGCCCACAGAGCTCTAATGATTGCAGTGAGTTAATGAATATGTGCTTATGAAGCATCCAGCAATTTTTTTAAACTATAATTTATCCTCCAAACTCTTGCTAAGGAAGAATCCCATCACTGTACTCTAAGTAAATTCTTTGAATGTGTTGCTTTTAGTGATTGCGTATTTTCTCTTTATTGACCAGAGCTTTTGTGAGCTGGGGTCCAGTGCAGTACAGGTCTCAGCATGCTTGTGAAAACAGCTCCACTAAGATGCATAGGGTTGTATCCTTGCACATTTGATCACCAGAAATAAGGGGGTTCTTTCTCCTCCAGCAGCACAAATGCACACAAAAAGCAGACTGAGCTGCTGAAAACTTAACTAAGGGTCCTCCATGCTGATATCCTGGGAAGAAAAACCCAAGCTCTGCTGGCCTCCATCACTGTGAATCTGTCTGGTCTCTGGCACTGTAGTAGACCAGCTGTAGTGCACAGAGTCGTTTTGATATTCAGAAAAGGCTGTTTTGCACCCACATTTCCCATGGAAGCAGAGACCTGAGTCCCAAATAGCTGTACTGCAGAACCCCAGCACTGCTGCCATGACCACGTGCCCAACAGGCTCACCAGCTTCAGCCACATCCTGGCAGAAGGAATATGAACAAGCCTTAGGAAAAATGTGAGATTCTTTTTTCCTCTCTAAAAACCACCTTTTCCAGCAGCAGGCTTTGTAGTTTGTTTTAGTTTTCCAGCTGAGCAGACCCAGTGCAGAGGCAGCCTAAGGTAGTGCTTTTCATTTTGTACACCCACATTCACAAGTCTCTCTCATTGTTCGTGCTTTCAACAGAGGTTACCAATTATACTGCTTGTCGTACATGGCAACTGTTTACAAGAAAATTACGTTGTTTATATATTTTTCCTACAGTTAACAAATTATCTTAAATGTCAAGTTGTTGGATACAGAAATAAGTGAGCCTACTGTATGCTTTAAAGCACTACAATTGTTGGTAAATTGCACTCAGCACAGAATTATAGACATCATTCGGAAGGAAAATACTTTCCCAAGGGATTCATCTGACATCATAAACTATGAAAATGAAGGCTTAGCCATTTATAAATGTCAGCAGAACAAAACCACCCCATCTTTTGAGCACAATTAGTCACGTGCAGTTAACTGTTTAACACTTGCACTGTATTGCTATTGATCTCTGATTGCTTTCATGACATCAATTCGATAGCTGTTCATTTATCATTAATTGTGCTGGGAGCTTCAGAGGGGATTGAGAGCACAAAGGAGGTTGGCTCACAGACTGGACCGAGGAGTTTCTGACATAAGGAGTAAAAGTGAGCCACCTCTCTCATTCTGCATGCATGAAACATCCATAACAATCATGCTTGTCCTCACCACTGTCTTCTGTGTCACTGCGGCAGCAGTTTTTACCAGCTAGGGCCACTAGGCATTGAAAAAAATCAGCATTTTCTGTTTTCATACAGAGGAGTTGCCAGTCAGGGGCTGTGGCTGGCTTGTAGGAGCAGTTCAGGGCAGCAATGAGCCAGCACCCATGCCTCTGCTCAGCCTCTGCTGCATGGTAGCAGCATCAGCACAGCAAGTCCCTCTCTCAGCTCCACAGGCAGGTTGGTGAGCTCCAACATCTTCAGATGACACTCACCACCCCAGGAAGTTGTGATGGTACAGTTGGTTCACTGAGCAGTGCCTTTTCTCTTCAAGGCTGATTCCCTGTTGGGAAGATGTGACCCATCTGGAAACCTGCCATACTACACGGCTGTATGTACAGTTGCCACTCCCCCATCACTCTCCTAATAGTCTTCCATTAAAAAAATCCAGCTCTGATGGGCAAAACCACCCCATTTCAATGCCCTCGTTTTCCTCCTGGAGTCCCCTTTGCATAATATGAGAAGAGACAGCCTCCTGCTTCCATGCCTGGCACTTTGCTTTCTGACACTGCACTGCTATATTACAGCAGATGGAGAGTATGGCCTCTTCCCTAAAGTAACAACTTGCTGGTACTTGGTATTCTGATATAAATCCTTGCTTTTTTTTCCAGAGTTACAATGGCAAATCATAAATCCTTGCTCTGGTCTTAATAATGGGTATCATTCTAATGTTTCAGAAGAGCCTCAGTGCTCTTGCTTGTATTCACCCCATTTCGATGGAGTAGCAAATGGGATAGATGATTCACACAAAATGACACTGGCAAACCAGAACCCATCCCTGTATCACACTTTAGTGGTGTCTTTCTCTGCCTTTCCAGCAGCAGATCATCAGCCACTGCAGAAGGAGATTTACTATTCATTATGATAGCAATGTAGTATGATTTGCACTTGCTTCTTACATATTTCAAATGGATAATAAGGGGAGCAGTGTAAATACCCGAAGAAAAGGCATAAGAGGTTATAATATCTAGACAACGATTCCAGAAAGAGAAAGAAAAATATAGTTGTTGGGAAATACTTTGGGCAAATCTGAACCAAAGAGTCTTAACAAAACTGACTGCAGAAAGAGCAATTAGAACAGCCCCAAGAAGCATGTAATTTCCAAGTACTTCCTTTAAACTAACTTGTGATTTAGAAGGTGAGCATCCTATGCAGACTGGCATTAGAAATGAGATGAAATTGGAAGGAGAGAAAATGTTCAAAATGAAGGAAAGGTGAAAGAGATCCATGCATTAAAAACAGTAAATTGTCACTCAAGAGACAGTGACAGGACTATGAGAGGTAAATAAAAGGATTTTTTTCCCCAATGACAGAACCACTTCAAGAATGTTTCACTGTCTCTTCTTGTTTACATTAATGTGTATTTGATCATTACAGTCTATGAAAAATGACAGTAACAATGCTCTTCAGCTACAAGGACAGTCAGTGTTTATGAAGGAAGATTGGGCTACAGCATCCCAAAGTCCACAAAGAGCTGATGACAATTGGATAGTCCCAGTCTCGCCCCTGCACTCCATGTGTGCCTTTTCTACAAAGTGAAGATTGTATTTGTTACAGCTTCTTTTCTCTGAGTGTTTTATATGGGATACCAGCTCATATATCAAATCACATTTCATTATCTTTTATGGTAATGCTTGGGCCATATATCACATTCTCTAATAAATCTTAGCTTTGCCAGCAGAGTATCATAATGTTACCTTTCAAAACACTGCTTTCAGCAGTAGACACAGGGCTGCATCTTCCACGTGGGTTTTTTTGCAGTTTATCAAAATGAAACATGACATCTACTGTAAATGATATTCCCATTTAGTGCTTAATGATACATCTGCTTCCTCTCATCCACAAATTCTGATGGTTTGCTAAACAGATATTTTGTTTAGTGACAACCTGCCAAACTGAGGCTTCGTTATCTTCAGCCTATCAGCAATGGAGGCTGATGCAATTATGAGTTGGGACTGTGAGCTAAAAAACTCAGATAGTACACAACAACAACAAAAAAGCACTTGCAAATAGTGGATTTAACATCATGCTGGCTTCCAGAAAAAAAGATGAGCTTCAAAATTTGAGGTGCCATCAAGCACTACTATTGTTTTCTAGTCTAAGTGTAATAAAAAAAAAAAAATGGTGCTCTGCCAACAATAACTTGACCAAGAAGCAGCCATTATTGACATGGAAAATGAGAGAGAGAGAATACATCATAATATCTTTCCATTAGCTGCTGGTGTACTTGAATAGTCGTGTGGACACATTCAGAATTTCATGGGATTTGGGGGCAAGAGAGCATAGAAAAAACTGTTGCTTCAGCCCCAACCTGTGCCCTCTTCCACAGCCTCTGGGCTGGTACCACTGTCTGCTGTCCAGGGGGCAGTAGGGCCCAGCATCCAACATTTAGGCAGTTTCCAAGGATTTTTGACAGGCAGAACATATAACTTACAGTAGACCTATAGCAAGGTGTAATTTTTGCAAGCTAAGCTATAAAGGGCTAAGTACAGTTTATTAATTTCTCTCCAAATTAACTTTATATTTCTTTTTGATTTTCTCTTAGACTCTACAATTTTTCAAAGAAATTTTCTGAACTTTGATAGAAGCACTGAATGTCTCAGTAGTCTTACCTTAATCAGCTCTTACCTTCACTGAGACAATAACCTGATGGAGTTAAATATCCATGGTTTAGTTGTCAGGCATACTCAGTAAAAACCCCTTACATTTATTTTGTGATTGGTATCCTGACTGTACATCCATAAAAAAGAAAAGACCTCCACTTTCATCCCTGGATTTTGCCAGGTTTGTGTGGGAAGTGTGCCCAGCCTTCTTTCTCCATTCCACTGACTCTGGAGGTCATCCTAGGGAGCAGATGGCTCTCTGGCCACCACTCACCACACCTCTCTGACAATGCATTAAGCTGTTACAGGCTGACCACGATCCCAAGCATCCCAGGGACATGGCCTTGTCAAAATAAAATTGACTTCTAGATGACATTCCAAATGTTAAGATATTTGAGGTGCTACTAGAAGAAGGCAGAAGTTTATTTAAAGTGAGCCTTTCACCTGAATTTCCAACCATTGCCATGCTGACATCCAGTTAAAGGAAGGAGACAAATCAACATTTTTTATCTTACCTGCCACTCAGTACATTTCCTCCTTAGAAAGCTGATAGCACCAGAGTCACACCCTTGGAACCATGTTTTGGCTCCTGTTCCAATGAAGAAAGTACAAATCCATTACTTTGAAATATTTGTTTATATTTAAAGAGAAATTAATTGTTTAAAAATATTATATGCTATATTATATTATACTTTAAATAAATATGTTTAATTGAATATTATTTTAAATATCTTCTAAGTGAAAATGCTACAGCCACTTGAGAACACTATTGTAGCATAGGCCATAGCTGAGACAGCCACAATGCACAGAGTATCACCACACAGTTTCAGAAAGCTTCAACTCAGAGTAACACCTTACCTCTTCAGAAGGCTTTCAAGCTCTGCCCTTCTTGTTCTTCAGCCCAGCCTTTTATCCCCTCCTGCTGATGCACTGCCCCTGTGTGCCCTCTGCTCCCTTTGGTGGTTGCTCAGTGCCCTGGGCACTCCATGGCTCATTGCTGTCAGTGCTGCTCACCTGCTGCTCACAGCTGCACCCACTGGGGATGAGGCTCAGCCCCACTCCCAATCACCACAAACTCTGTGCCTACAGAAGACCAGATCTACACCCTTACCCAGAGTCTCCAGCTCTGCTAAGTTCTCTTTCTGCCAGGATGATCTCTTCCTTCCTTACACCCCAGGGAGGCCAGGAATGAGGCAGTCGTGATGAGTGCAGCCATTTCTACACATCTCATCCTAGACTGGGGACTGAAAGCTGGATCCTCTCTCCTGTCCCACCCAGGCCACGGAAATGATGTTCATTTCCCTGTGCTGTGGCTGCTTTTGTCTCCACAGTGGCACTGGTGCTTTAGCTGCCACCTGAATGCCATCCCTCAGCCCTCTGCCACCACTCCAGCCCCGCTGCTGTGTGCCAGGGTGCAGGGATGCTGCTTGGAGCTGAATCACCCTGTTAACACCGCCTTCATTTTCCACCTGCTGTTCTCCAAACTGGTCTTGTCTCCCCCCAGTTTAGATGACAAGTGAAGAAAAAAAGTAATAAAAACATCCATTACCTCAGATGTCCCATGTAACTCTAGTTCTCTACTCCATTCTCAGACCCATCCTGAAAACTTCTGTAGTTATTAGTGGAATTTCACTTCACAGGGACAAAAATCTCCAACTCAGCAGCAGAAGTTGCATTAAAAAGAGTTTGTCCATGTAAAGCTCTTGATGAAAGGAAAATGTGACAGCTAAATTGCCTTCTCTCCTCTGTGTTCCTCCTTGACCTGGCACAGACTTCATGAGGTGAATGGAAGGGCTCCCATTGATGTCAGTGGGCTGGGGATCCAGTTCTTGATCTCCATGCTTTGAGGAACAAGAGAGCAAAGAGCACCTTTGTACTGCTTCTGTCTAGGTAATTTTAATTGTGGCAGTGGAGCAAAACAGCACCACTACCTAAAGGATAGAAAAGGGAATGTTAAACAGGGGCTGAGAAGTGCTGCAAGACAGGAAGAACTGCCTGTCAGTGAAAATAATGAGGAGACTAGGAGGTGTGTTTGGTGGGTTTTTCAGAGAATGTTTAAAGAGCTGCTGTCTCATCTCTGTGGAAGTGCAGTGTTGATTTTAGTGAATGTGTCCAGTGGATGTGTATGTCCTTCCTCACTGAGATGGAGATACCTGCTCCTCCCCAGCTCTCCTCCTCACTGGGCAGCAGCTTCTGCTGGACACAGCTCCTGAGAGCAGGGGCTATTCCCCATCCACCTGCCAGACACACCTTTCCTGCTCTGAAACACCTCTCCTGCCTTCTCTGGGCTGAGAGGTTCCCTCAGGACACAGGGCAATTCCCCCCTTTCAGACTCCTACAGGAATTGTCCCCACATAAATTATCTGCAGGACCAGCCTGAACATGCTGCATGTCCCTGATGGTACAGGGAGCACATACCTAGAGTACAGGAGCTGAAACTACTGCAATTTTCCCTCAGGACAGGGGATCCAGTCTATCCTGCTGCTTGATCCTTAAAACAACCTCTATATTTTTCTGCTTGCAAGCTAGTTCCATTTTCTGGAGATTAAATTCCCTCTGCATTAATGATTAAGGAAATCAGTTTTCCTGTGAGATGTTTCTTTAACACTTCCTTCGGCTACAAACAAATGTAAGCTTTGAGAAGCTGTCTTTTAGCAGAAATGCCTGAGACTTGGAAATGCTCATACTCTTACTGGTATTACAGGTCACTGCCCTTCTCAGCACTTGCCAGAGCTGAAACACTAAATAGCTTGTTATTTCTGTTTAGAAATGTGCCTGTGCTTGCACCTGCTAGTAACCCTAGTGTAGCAAGGAAAGATTAAACATTCAAGCAATTTAGCTTAGTTCCAGTTCATTTTCAATTAACAGGAGAAAATCCTCTCAGACAAAATAGGCTATTTCTGGTTGGAGGTTAGTTTATTTGTCTGACTAAAGTAAGTATTTGGGCTTACAAGTTAAACTCACTAATGTTGTTACAAATGTAGTTTATTAAATAAAAAACATTCAGAAGAAAGCACAGAAAATTAAAACACTGATTTCAAAGGTATTCCCCCTTTCAGGAGGTTTTAAACTAGTAAATACCCCTAAACCAAATCCATACAAACAATTTCAGGGAATAAATTGCAGTATTATTATACAGGGTTTTATTTCCTAACCTCTAACCATTCTATATGTTCACTTGCTGTACTTAGAAAGTAAAACCTGCTCTGGAGCAATTTAGCAAAGTCAGCTGTGTTTTCTGATACCATTCTTTTCTGTCTTACCATACTAAGCTGGGAATGTTTATCCAAATGTCCATTTTCCCTAACACATTAGGCAAGATGAAGTCTTCTGAAGACATCTTCCTGACTTTATAGTCAAGACCAATATGAATCCAAGGAAATAAGGAGGTTAGCTGGCCAACGCTTTCCACTGAGGTTTAATATTGCATCATCTAACAAAAGCCAAAAATGAGTCTCTTCACAAACTGCTGTTAAATTTTCAAGGAAGGCAAAGATTCCTGTCCATGTGGCAAATGAAGTCCAGCAGTTTCCACAGGTAGAAGAAAAGAAAGTGTAAGGGTGGAGAGGAGAGCAGATGACATCAGGATTTTTGAGTAAAATCTCATATAAATACCTCAACTGGAAAACACACATATCGCTGTTTAACTGGTTTTTCTATTGTAAGGAATCCTTTCTAAATGAACTTTCCCCAAAGTAAAAGAACTCAGACTGGAAATTCCTGCTTCACCCATTCCCAAGCTGCTAACTTTTATGAGTTTCATGTGTTTTTCCCTGTCTCTGAAAATTTATAAAACCATTATTTAATTTTTATGATTCCCATGGAGTCATAATGCCTTCTGTAAGAGACAAAAGCCATTGATTGGCACATATCAGTGAGTTGCACTTAGAAACATGCAGTGAAAAAAGAGGAAAAGAAAGAAAAAAGCCTGAAAAATGCAGAAAGTCCCAGAGCACTTAAAAGCTGTCCTGATACACTTTTGATTTACACATCTGGCAAGAACTCTGCTAAGAGGTAATGAGAAAGTTACAGAGGTATGAGGAATCAATTACCACCATTCTCATTCAAGCTGTTTTGACAGAATTAAAAAGGAAGACTTTCACAAAACAAGAAAGCATCATAGCCACCTTTCCTCGAGCAGTTCTCATTGACCAAGCATTTTCTCCTGCCTGGTGACAGAAGGAAAAACTGTGTATCCAGCTCCTCAGAGACACACTGTGCTCCAGTTCCAGGGCAACCCGGGCTTAGGAAATCAATGGAAATGAGAACGATAAACATTTAGGATCACCGGGGTGCTAATGATCCTCTTACAGCCCAAAGACACCACAATTACAGTAATCTTTACACAAGACTGAGGGCTGCAGCTCCTCCCCTGAGCACACCCAAGGGAAACCTCCCAGGAGGCTGGGTGCTCCTGACAAGGCAAGGTGACACAAGAGAGCTGTGGCAGAGAGAAATGTAGGACAGCCTCTCTTCTGGGGTGAAAGGGAGGTCTGCCTGGTGCCATGCTTATGATAAATGCACACATCTTGTGGTCTGGGAGGTATTTCAGTCCTTTTTTTGTTCTTTATTGCTGACTCACCTGTACATTATCTTGGCATCATTGTACTTTGCAAAATGGAGAGAAGAGCAGACAGGAGAATAACCACACTGGGACATGGGTGGCTACACCTAGGCACAAAAACTTGTTATGGGGGTAGGTTTTTCCTGCAGAAAGCTGCTTCTTTGGGGTGGGATTTCCTATACAAAATTGCCTTGGTGCCCTGAGACCTAGCCTTTCCCATCACCTCCCCATGCCTGGCCATTTCTCAGACTCTAATGAGGAAATGCTGTTAAGGTCAGATGTAGAGTTGGCAGCCATAAGTCCCAGTCATGCTCTGCTTGCCAGAAAGCATCAGAAACCCAAACATTCTGAGATTTAAAGGGTTTCCAGTGACAGAAGTTTGATTTTTCTTTCCTTTAGCAAATCTATTTAGTCTTTCTTAGTTGTTCTGGATAGATAAAACCCAGTTAGAATCACACACTTCTGGATTCACACCTGAGTCAGAAATGCTGCTCTAGTTTTCTAATTTTACTCACTTGTCCTGCATAACTTGTTTATCTCCTGTATTCTTCCAGCCCACTTCTGTTTGCTTCGTGATTTGTCTCAGCACACTGCTATTCCACCTTCCTAAAAATAAAAACTCTTAATTTTCCTATGGAGTTCTCTGCCACCCACCACAGCAATTTATAAAGAGCTGTCACCACACTCAAGTGCCAATCTTCCTCAGTGAACAAGTGCTGCTCAATGGTGCTATACATCCTGCTGAAACTTCAGATTCTGCACTAGGTCTGACAGACCCAGGCTAGGGTAAGAACATCTTGAAGTCAAAATTGGATGGATTGGAATCTCTTTCTGGCAGTCTAGATGTCCCATGGGCTGGTTTTTCTATCTGTCTGCTGTCCCATAATCCACATTTACCCTTTATACAAGAATTCAGCTCTGTTTTGAATCTGCAGAAACAAGAGTGCCATAAATAATTTACCACCTCCCCGCTTGCAAGTTGGCCTCTTTCTAGAAATTTGTGCAAACAAGAGACATTTATCAGGTGCTTGATACATGTTTTCCTCCTTATTCTGCTTGTTCAGAGCCTGCCTCCTCCCTCCCAAGCAAAACCAAAAAAAACCAAACCAGTGACATACTTAGTCCAACAGGAAATTTCTATTATTTACTTCAAAGAGTATCAAATATGAATTTGGTGCATGAATACTAAGGTGGCCCATTCCTGATGAAAACATTTCACTTGAGTAATTGTTTTACAGAGTTATACTAACAGAATTAGCCAAAGCTTACTCTCCTTCCCCTCACCTTCAATGCCCAGAAGTAGAATCACAATTTATGCCTTTTCCAAGATCTCCTAGTCTTCAAAACACAGACTTAGATGGGTCGTTAATAAACTATGTCAATGCTGAAACCACTTCTTTTGCTTTAATTACTGACTGAATAAAGACAAATTTGTAGAAATTATTCTCTGCAAAATAGTCAATTGCATTTAAGAACATTTATCACTACGTACAGATCATAGAAACTCTGGTTAAAATTATGGTGTCATACTGCTTTTGTCTGTATCTCTAATATAAGTTAAGGTTTGCATAGTAAGTTATTTTAAGCAGTGAGCAGACTTAAGTAGAAGTCAGAACTGACGCAGTTTGTCTTTCCTAATCAAAAAACCTCACAGAAAATCCAATGACAATCACCACTGCAAAATCCCAGTACTAGGCTTATGAAAGGAAACCAAATGACTTTTCAGAAAAGAAGATGGGCATCTCAGCAGAACCATTTTAATCTGAAAAGTAGCAAATTGTGTGACTGAGTGATTTGACTCCAAAGCAAAATTGATGCAGTGAGGACTTCTGGGAACAGCTGGGTAATGCTCAGTCCAGAGCCCAACTACTGAGACAGGCAGTTTTTCCCTCAGAGATTCTTTAAAAAAAAAACCACAAACCACCCCAAATCTGAGATAGAAATCTTAATTTTTCATTTGTAAGAGGATTTGCTACAATTTTCTGATTGCTTTTCTCACTTTAACCTTCCTACAGAATTTCCATCCTTTGACCTCCATTAGATTTTGCACATGGATTTTTC
This sequence comes from Pyrgilauda ruficollis, assembly GCF_017590135.1. Lineage (NCBI taxonomy): Eukaryota > Metazoa > Chordata > Aves > Passeriformes > Passeridae > Pyrgilauda > Pyrgilauda ruficollis. The sequence continues at coordinate 147,042 of NW_024523856.1, read as the reverse complement.
TTTATTGTCAATGAAAAATATTGAAATTCATGATGTGTTTTAGGGGAGGAAACTCGAGGTTTCCTTCTACAAAGTAAAAAGTTCAAGATGGAAAATGTTTTTGTGACTCAACCAGAGCTCTTTTTTATGTGAAGAATTTGAGTCTGATGTTACTCTCGTGCTGGAAAAAATGTAAAGTCTTTGAAGTCACTCCATCAAAGTCAAAAACTACACAGTAATAAAGAAAAAAATGAGCTGTTTATGTCTTCTTTTTTTGTTTGTTTCTTCCCTTAATCTGAAAAAAATAATAAAAATCACCTGATTTATGTTTGTTCTTTGTGTATAATAAGGCATGACAAACACATTCAAATATGCAGACCAAACACAGCTCTGATAAAAAATTCAGGATTCTTTCCTTTCATTTTCATGGACTGTTTCAGCTTTTCATTTTGATTTTTTTTTGAATTCACATTTTCCAGTGTGGTCTCCTTTATTTAGTCTATTAATATTTCTCATGTCTTGAACAGAAATGACAGGTTCTGCTGCACTTTTGACACTGAGAATCAGATCTTGAGTCAAAGTAAATGAAGCTCACAAGTTTCTCTCCATTCTGTATCTTATGACATAAATGTGAGTCATAGCTTTGAAGCAATGGTGAAATTGGATGCAGAGACTGTAAGACACACAAATAAAGTGGAAAAATTAAACTCTGAAGAGGACTGAATTAACTAAAATGAATTAACAATTTTCCTAGAAATTAGATTAAATTAATTTTTACGGGAAGAAATGGCAAGTGATTTCAAGTGTATAAATACTGTGGTAAAAGTGGCATATTGGTGGTTTACTCTAGGCTGTTCATGTATTGGAAAAAAAAATCAGAGTATTTAATGTCTGAGTGTTTTTTTTTCCTTTCTTTTTAATTGTGGAAAATTAAATTACGGTGATTATGTTGAGAAAAACAAAGAGATGAACAAGGCACACATTTTGGCAGGGAATGAATATAGCTGTGCCAAATATTTCTGCACATAAAGATGATACAAGCAGATTTTAAGCTGAGAAAAAATGTCAGAGTGGGCTGTTGGGGAGCGTGGTGCAACCAGTGGCCAGGCTGTCAGTGGGCAGAGCAAAAGGAAAGGCCAGAGCTGGCAGCCATGTGTCCTTTCCAAGGTCTGTGAGGGTCACCATGAGCTTGGGTTCTCCTTCACTTTGGGTTTGAGGGCTGGGCTGGCCTTTCCTTGCTCTGCTCTGTTATTTCTGTGCTCACAGTTAAGCATGCAGAGCACCTGGAATACTTGTCAGTGACTTCTGATGTTGCTGTGGAGGATTCCCCATACTTCTGCTGGCTGAACCCAAATTTCCTTCCTCATCCCATCCTGGAGACTTTCCCACCTCGCAGGGCTGGTTTTTTAAATGTACCACTTTTTAAAAAAATGTTCCACTAGCAGCAATTTATCCTCAACATGCTGTTTTCAAGGCTTCATGGATGAAGGCACATATTTTCACTAATAAAATGTCTTTCCCTGAAGAAGAGAGGAGTTCCAGGAATTCTTTGACTTCAAATAAACACTGAGCAAGTGGTTTCCCAAGTTCTCTCTTATCTTTTGACTCTTATATTGTGCCCTCAAGAGCAGCTTTCCTGTTTCTGCCATGGCAAGGTACCAGCAAGGACACAAAAGTGCCAGCAGGAAGGTTACCACAGCTGCACCCAGAGCAGCCAGGAAGCTCATTTCATCCACCTGCACAGCTGGAGAGCTGGCACCTGCCAAACTCTGCGTGCCTGGACTTTGCCTGGATTCAGGGATGGTTTTGGGACACCAAGAGCAACTGTGCAGCCAGTGTGATGGAGGAAAGATTGAGAGAGCCTTTCCCTGATTCAAACATAGAAAATATTCACCTGAATAAATAACAAATATACTCTTAGAGAAAGTAGGAGGATAAATATCAGCTACTGTGCTTACAAGAGGAGAAGCAAAGGAAATTGCAGTAGGTGATGTCATGGTCTAAAATCATGAGGGACAAGCCGGTGGGATACCAGCAAGAACATTTACAGTGGACATATCTTCATTGCTGAGGAATCTGCCCATCTTAAGAGCAGCACTTGTAGTGCTTGGCATGCTGACCTAAATCAAACTGACTAGAGAAGTCATTTTGCTTTCATTTGGGTAGGGAGAAAGGACACGTTTTCATATCCCAAATCTCTCTGGGGATCTGAATTATCTTTCTTTCCTTGCAGTCCAAAGAAATATGTGTTCATTTCCTCTGCCTGTGCGTGGTTAGCGGCTCCTGGGGGAAGCAAAGAGATGTTCTCCTTGTTGCCTGGCTAGCATTTTAGGAGTCCCCAGGGGTGCTGTACTCCTGTGCATCCTCAGGAGAGCAACTGGTGAACACAAGCATGAGCAGCTCAGTGAAAGAGGTTGTTCAGAGGGAGGGGAGCTTGTAAATGATCTCTCACCATCACACACAGGACCCAGAGCTGCTTCTGCCAGCAAGATGCAAGCAGCACGACTTTTGGAAGGGAGCAGTCACGAAGCAGCAGTGCTGAAGAGAAACACACCAGCCCTGCAATAGGGGTGGTGGCACAGCAGGAGCAGGAGGAAAAGTGCAAGTTTCAGCACTTTTTCTAAAGCGCTATTTAACGGGAAAAGAAAAGGCAGAAATGCCCAAAAAGTGCCTTTTAGTTTGATATGGAAAAATGATGATAGCTATATCAGCATGGAAGGTATAAAACTTATTTTGCAAAACTGATTATTAGAAACCTGACTTTACATAAGAAAATGTTAAAAAGTCTCTCCCATTTCAAGATTTTCTAAAAATAAGCTGAGAGGAAGTTTTGTTTAAGAGCATTAGGCTTAAGTGCAATATAATTGAAAGTAGATTTGATTTCTAAGAATATAAAGGATAACCAAAATTAAAGAAACTCTAGCAATCTTTTAATCCCAAATAGACTTAATAATTTCAAAATGTATCTTCCTACATCACCTTTCTGGCCCATCCTCCAGTATTCATATCAGTGACATGCTTTCAAAGGCTATGGAGGCTTCAGTGAAATTACCTCCTCTGATCAAAACAAAGGTTTCCCACCCTTTTCGTGTCTTGCTCCATCTGTGGTGGTAAACAGACAATATAAATAGACTGATCCCTTCACTCGCCTCGTGCTGACTAAAATGCAATCAATACCTCATCATCCTTGCTCATGCACAGCAGTGCACAGGTTATTTAGCTTCTGAACACAACTATTGAGACTGTCAGCATCAAAGGAAACGGCAGGATGGCCCTGCACTAAAGTGATGGTGCACTAATATGATGGCCTGTGAAAAAATGTTGTTTCCATCCTTCTGATATCCAAACTGCATCAAGCCTTTATCAATTCCTTCCTTTCTGTCCTGTAACTGCATCCTTCTGTTGTGGAAATTGAAGAAGCTAACTATTTCTTCAATAATCCCTAAGTGAAGAGCTCCAACAGTTACTTCAGCAGCTCATGTCTGAGAGGATCTCCCAGTGGGACCCACTCAATACCTCACTGCCAGAGCTGTGTAGGCAAAGGGAAGAGGGATTCTGGGGTCATCTGCCTCTTTCATTGTGCCCAGAGGAGGTTCACGGGAGAGGAGGGTATGGAGATCAGAATCCCTTTAGAAATTTTTCTGTGAAGTCCTTCCACTGCAGACCAAGCGTTAATTTTGGTGGTGTGGAGACTGGTAGCACACAGATCATTGTATGTTCTTGGAAAAAAGAGGAAGTCCCCCACTTCCCAGTGGCTTACTCTTGCCTAGACCTCAGTTGCAGAATGAAGAAGGAATTTAACAGGTGCGCTTCTGCTTAATTTGATTCAAGCTCTGCTAATGCTGTTGAGATTTTCACTAAAGAGCAGCTCTGTTGTGCTCCTTTCTTCACAAAGAACACCCATTTCTAGTGGTCTAGGTATAATAGCACCTCCTGACAGTTTCTGTGTTCTCCAAAACATCTGCAAAACAGGTCAGGTGGTCTTGTCCCACTGTGTGAAATATAATTGCAAGATGGACAGCTCAGAAGCACAAAACCATGCTCAGAGAACCTCAAAGTTTGTGTGATGGTGTTATCATACTCTGCAAAGCTGTTGACAACTGCCAAATACATTTCATTTATGTTGAAGTCTGAGAAAAACATAATTAGCACCTCATATTAAAAAGAAAGCAGCATGCTGTTGACAGTAAGCCAGGAAGTTGATAAACACAACTTCCTCAAATTAAATTTTCCTGAAAAACCTAGATGAGCTCATAAATTCTAAAGAGGCTGGTGTTAGCAGCTGTGCAGCACAATCACGATGAAACTCCAAACCCTAACATTATCACTTACTCTTATAACATATATTTGCAGAAGATTTTCAAATTATGTCAAGCAAATATATTGCTTTGGGTTGGGGGCCTCTGAGTAAGGGATGGTTTGCTAAAATTACCACCACTTAAACAAGAAGCGCATAGTTGCTGACAAACTCTTGTAATTCCAGATCTGGTTGCCATCTGAGTGCACTGCTTAATTCAACATCTGCTGTGACTTTTTGGAGCTCTGTGGAAATATAGATTTTCAAAACTGAGATTCCCTTAACAGGCACAGCTCATAAATCTGACAGAAGGTGAAGGGTCCAATTCCTACAAGTACACCAGAAGGATGGCTATTTTCTTTGACTTGGTCCCAGTTATACAAACACAAGGTTGTAGTGGGTGCAAGTGCTTTCAGTGATGACAACTGCCCTGGCAGAATGTTACATTTCTTCTGAGACTGAGAGTTGAAAGGAGTAAGGGAAACATTAAGAACAGAAGCTCCCATTATCATCAATTCCAACAATTCTTGTGGATATCTAGGTACACCTGGTATCATGGTGCAGCTCAGCAGTGATTGCACAGAATTGTCTGTTGGCAGTTTGTGCAGAGGGTGTAGAAGGATTTTTCATTTCATGCATCATTTGCAACTCCCTTCAATAATTCAGCAAAGTCAATACATAGCCTTGATGCACACTTAGGAGAAAAAGCCTGAAGCAAACAAAAGTAAGTAATCCAGAGAGTGACCAAGCATTGCTAAATCCTTTCAAGCTCTGTTCCCCCCTCCTTCCCTGCCCTTTTGCTACATACTACATGACAGCATGTAATGGTTTGCAAAAAATTCATTGCATTTATGGAATTTCCTTGACATAAATATATAAGGAACACACTCCCCTGTATCCCATAGTGATTTTAAGGGATTTAGTAGTGCCTTTATTTGCTCATACCATTCAGGGTTCAGACTGCTCATTCCTCCATAGTAGAGACCAGAGAGCAGTTTTGGGAGAACATTTAATCCCCAAGAATAAGAGAAAACTGTCATTCAGACAAGTGCCTTTGCCCTGACCTCTGCTTCTCAAAAAGGAGTGAGAGATGTCAGGAAAACATGGCATAATACAGAAACCAGCAATCCCTGCAGAATGACCCCACAGCCCCTAGTCCCAGATCAAACAGGTCAGGACTGACTTCCACTGAATGACCAAAAGCCCAAATTTGATACATATCCTACATCCCAGGTGTGACATTCCATCCTCAAGGTGGGGTGTAGCCATCCTAGAGCAGGTAGAGGGCTGAGCCAACAAAGCCAGACCTCCTGTGAGACAAAGCACTTCTTTATCCTCTGTGGATTACTATTTTTTTAGACTCAGGAATGTGACATTCAGCCTGCCACAGCATCAAGTATGTGGATAAAGTCTTGTGATCTTGACAGCCTGCATGACTGCTGAGAAAATGACTAATGCTTCAGACTTAAAAAAGGGAGAAAATCATTCCATGACCACGACAAGCAGCTCTAGAAACCTCACAGAAGAGACAAGAGGAAGAGTCTGGGATACACATAAGGCTGGAGAGGAAACCTTCTTACTCATCACAACACTCAATTAATAATGGCTTTCTTTCATTCTCACCCTGCTCTCCAGACAATGCTGGGACAACAGAAAGGAAAGCCTTGGTCAACCACTGTAAGCAGGAGGCAGAGACTGCTCAAGAAAAGACTCTTGGAGAAAAATGCAGGCAGTGATCTGGGGGTTAATTTTTCTCAAGGTTTTCTTTTGAAAGAGGTTTTCTTTCCTGCTAGGAATTCAGATTTTTTTCCAGCTCCTGCTCGGTTCTCTTGCTTCAGCAGAACACAGCAAACACATTTCATTTCCTTTCCTGCCTAGTGGGATGCTGAGGAGATGTGATCTCTGAATTGGTATATGTTTCAGCTGGCCCATATTTGCAGCAAAATTTATGACACATGCCAGTGCCTCCAGTAGCTGATTGGATATGGCCAGGGAAATGGAGAAAGCCTCAGCTCGCTGAGCTTCAAAAAATGAACTTCACTTAAATGATGTATTGTTGTTTTTCAGGAAAAAGGAACACCTGGCTTGTACAGTGGGGAAAAAGGACAAAATGCAACATTCATAAAAATGACTGAAAAGGGACTGGAGAATAAGGTTATTTTTGCTTCCACATGAGAGAACAAGCCACAAAACAGGGTTTGCAATTATAATCTAGCTTATCTGTTGCTTTTGTTTGATATCATTGCATTGGTATGTCCACTAATTCAGTTTTAATCTTCATTAACACCTCCTGCATTTTTGAGAACAGATTCAGACTGTCTGATGCTTCCCACGTCACTTGGAAGAAGAATCAGGAAATTATTATTGCTTTTCTTATGACACTACATAATTACTTCAGATATAAAAGTCATTTATATTGTATGAGTGAGATTTTGGTTTTGCTTTTCCCACTGTACATTTTCAGTGGAGATGTACTGGCTATATCCTCAAATAAGTGAGAGCAAAACTGAATCCGGGAAGAAAAAAGATTTTTATACGTAGCTCCAGTGCAAAAGATTTGCAAATATTTTTAGGTAAGTTAGAACTTAAAATGGTGAGTAAGCAGCACACTTTTAATTCAGCTAAAATAGGAGTTAGCCCAGCTTGTAACTGGGCAGAGAAGAAGAGAGGCATGAGAAGAGAGCGAATGAGAAGAGAGGGCCCAAGGAAATCTCTTATCTATTGAGCTCCAATCAGAATATCAAACGCAAAGTGTGTGTGTGTGTGTATCTGCTGGATAGATCTGTATTTATGTATACATACACAGAAGAATATGTAAATCAAGGCATATATTTTTAGCAGCAGGATATGCTGTGCTACAACATTCGCTAATTTGCCTTTTCCTAAATGCTACAGTAAAGCAAATCCTGTAGCAAATTCAGCATGAATATATAGATGCCATACCATTCATTAAAGCCAGACCAGCTCTTTGCTAGTAAGTAAATAAACACAGCTGACTCTGAGTCCTATTTACATGTAGACTCCTGCACTCTGCACTGAGCAATAAGAAATTAGATTACTTTTAATGCATGGTAAGTGTGTCAGGAGATCCTAACACCAACGTGAGTGATGCTCCAGGGAGGGCAGGGGCACCTTATGGCTGTCCATTGCAAGCATGTAAATAAAAGGCTCTGGCACAGGAGCTGCTGCCTGGGAGCATTAATGGGGTTACAGCCTGGAAATCATTGCAAATGAGCAGCTTTGCCTAATTTGTCCAGCAGCACCAATGCAATCAAAGTACACCCATCTTCACTGGGAAAATGTGATGCCCCTTTTGGTCTGTGCTGTTCTTGGAGATAGAATTCCAGCCTTTGTTCTTGGGAAGCACAATCCATTATGATGTCTATCTTATAAAGAATAATTGCTTGCCAGTAAATGCTGGTACTAAAAGAAATATATTCTGAATTGATTAGTACTCAACCACCCATCCCTGCATAGAGTTGGGGGGTTCTGTAGTACCTTTCACAACTTTTCAATTACATTTTGATTTGGGAACATTTTTGCCCCCTGCCACGGAGGGAATTGTCTGTCAGAGTGCAGTGAGGAGCAGAAAGGAACTGTGAATCCTCCCAACCCACTGCTATGTGGGGGCCTATGGCAACCTGTGGTGCCCAACACCATGGGCTTAACAACTGCTACCATGGTATTTTCAAACCAAAAAGGAAATTAAACAGTGCTGCTAAATGCATGCTATTACATGTGTCCCTTGGTTTTTAGTTTTAAACATTTGGTACATGGGTTCCTCCTCAACATCCTGGTGCTTGGGGAGACACCCTTGCTGAGATAATTCAGTGATTGCAAGCATCACTGCTCTCCTATTTCCCTGGCTACAGTTGAATGATCTGCTAAGAACAATTCCTGAGACTTCTTTGGGCAATCCTACCCTGTACATTGGTCTGTATAATCCAAATCCAGGAGACATCCAAATTCTTGGCAGTCTGAGCTGTGGGGCCAGTAATTTTAGGGAATTACATATGAGCAAAGTATTCCAATGCAGAAATCACAGTCAGTTTCAAAATTATTTGTCAACCACAAAATGAAATAAACTGGCTGGTCAATTTGTTTACAAAAATTAATTCCACCAATTATACCCCTTAATCTCCTGCCTCTCAAAAGGAGTCTAGAAAACTCAGTGCATCAATGTATGTATTTTTTGAGAAGTGTTATATGAGAAAGAATCATCATAACATATCATCAACAAAGTTATAAATGCACCTTGAATTTTGTATTTCAATAGAGGAAAGGAGATGGTCATATGCAAATTACACAAAAATATAATAACAGTGATTTCTGTGTATTATAGAGAAAACAAGACAATTTCAAGAGGCAATTTGAAAATAGGATGCCAGGCACACTGCTTTCATCAAACCAAAGATGAATTGCTTAACAAAGTCCTGATGGGCAAACCAAAAATTAGCTGCTCTTTCATCACAGTAATTATAGTGAAAATCTGAAAAAAAAAAATACTGATAAAAATCAGTACAGGCAAAGAAAATTCCTGACCTGCTGATTCCAAAACAGTAGCCTATTTCTGTCTTTTTCAAACAGCAACATGATATATCAGTTTCAAGACATTTTCAGGATAAAAGTCTTTCTTTCACAAGCAGTTACAAATATTTCATTAACTTTGGGAGAGAAGGAGAATGAAGGCTACTATTTTACCTTTATTTCTATCTCTGTATTGATTATGACAGCTTTAAAGTCCCTTTCAAACGTGAATATATTTTCCTAAATAGCTGATTCCTTCACACAATCTCCCTAGGGTGTGGATGTGCAAAAGGATAACATGGCATGGGAGACTGGGAAAACACATTCTGTGCAACCATCTCAGGATGCTCTTTCACACAGACAAATTGTCAGTGGAGCATCTTTAGAAGCAGCTTCCAAACTTCAGTCTGGGTAATTTTTCCTCTGATGTCTTTTATGGATGATCTCCCAGCCTGTGTGCATTGGAAGGCAGCTCTGGCAGAGGATACACACAGAACTGCAGTTTGGGCTCCAGGGAATGCTGCAGCACTTGCTGATACCCAGGAGATGCTGGACCTGAATTGCTTTCCTTCCTCCCTGCTAACTCAGAGCTCACCTGTACAAATTCTCTCATGTTCTTCAGAAGAAAGCAATTTCTGAGAAAAGTATGTGCAAGCCAGCTTTATGTGCAAACATTTAGCAACTATCAGCTGTGTGCAGAAAATTGTATATGAACTGGCAAACCAATTTTATATGAAACTGCAAAGGGGCTGGAAGTGAAGCCTCTGTATCTTCCAGCACGTGGCCCAGCTCTCTGGGTACAGCCATCCTGCTCCAGCCAACACGAGGTCTCCAGAGAAGGGAATTCAGCAGATTCAGCTTCCTCTCCTCCCATCCTGCCCTGGTCAGGCTCTGGCTGTGAGCTGAGCCTCCCTGTCCCTCTGGCCTGACAATGGTGTTAGACACTCACTCTTGGTTCAAAAACTGCTTGATTTATTGGCCAGATACAAAGTGGCTCCATAGACTTCTCTCAAAACAGTGGTAAAGTTGTTTGAGTTTTTAGTAGTGGGGTATTGAAGATGCATTTTACATTTGAGAAGGGATGGAAAGCTTGTAAAACTGGTAACTTAGGGGGAAATTAGGAAAAAAAAACCCCAAACAAACTCAGATTTTGTGCAGAATGGAAAATATATTGCTCCACTTCTGTCACTTAAGTAAAAGCCTAATCATAAAGATGGCATAAAGACATTTTCCTTCATTCCAAACACTAAAGCCACAAGAGGCTGTTTCAGCTTTGGGATCAGCACATCCTTGGATTTTGTGGCAGTTGTCCCCTCCTAGTCCCTGCTGTGCTTTGTGCAATTGAATTGTTCCTTGCATTACTTGTATTTTTTCCCCAAAGAAAACACCAAAAGTGCAATAATCAAGATAACTTGTTCTACAAGCAGTGACACAAGACTTTTTCTCTATTTGGCATTCAGCTTCACAGCCTAATTAATTAGCATTTGTACAGCACTTAGAAAATATGAGATGCAATTGAAGTGTTAAGTATTATTATTAATATTAGCAGCAGCACCATTTTGCTCTACTGAATGCATTTTCCAACAGACTTGCTACAGAGCTGATGTGCTATAGACTTGAAATACACTTAGAGTTCCTTCACCATGTTTGATTACTGCAAACCAAGTGGCTGGCACATCTGCAAGGCTGTGCAAATTTTTTTTGTCTATTAAAAAAATTAAATCTCATAGAGCTCAATTTGTTCTGAATCTGTCAGCAAGGTAGATAGATATTGCTTTGCAGGGCAGTTTTGGGAATGTTTATGGAAAGGACTCTGAGGTGCTTGACTGCCCTAGGCTACCTCTCATTTGTATGTACCCAAATATGCCATCCAGAGAAAAAACTGCTTCAGGAGCTCTTGTAATTGTATCTTTCTCATTTAGCACAGGAACTGCTGGTAAAAGTCACAAACACTTCTAAATAGGTGACTGATCCCTGTTGCCCTCAATTTAAAATATAGCTGTAACTTGTAAACTCAAGAGCTCCCAGGACACATCGTTCTTAATTTCCATTTTGGTAGCTGCTGTTTTTGGCAGTGCCAAGAGGATAACTGCCCTTAACCTTCTGAATCAGTTTCATTTCAAAATCAATGACTTTTACCCCATGCTGGCTATTTGCTGCTCTCCAGCTTGCTAACACATGCCCAGGGTAGTGGCTGCAGTCATTATTTCTTCACCCAGCTGCTTATACCCACCACATTTTTATTTCTGAGCGAGCCAACCCGTTCTGCTCCAGGTAATTTGCAGTAGCTGAGAGTTGAGTAGCTCTTGGCTGCCTTAGGCCACAGAGTGTCTGCAAATGACTGAGAGACTAAATCATTAATTTCCTGTGGCTTGCTCGTTGTGGTGGCCCCAGAGGCTGTCACAGAAGGGGACACACACCCGAGACACGGCTGAGCTGGGGCAAGCCTGACTGCAGAGGAGGCCAGCTGCAGCTGCCAGCTTGGAGCAGGAGCACCTCAGGAGCACCCTGGGGGCTCTGCTGACAGTCCTGCTCAGGAGTGTGGCCCACCTGCAAGGGCAGAGCTGGCCGGTGGCAGCAGTGACTCTCTCTGGGGTCTGCTTTGGTAGCACAGCGCCCATTCCTGCCTGGGTGTCGCAGTGAGGAGCAGAACCCCTGGGCTTGCAAGAGATGGAGCTCCCAAAGCCTTACCAGGCTCACATGTGCCCCTGCAGGAGAAGGCATGAGCAGAGAGAGCAGGGGTCTGAACAGATGCTTTTTTGGACATTTAGGGCATGACTAAATCTAAAGATTTTGCTTATTATGCTGCATGAATTTCTTCGCGCCTTGATGCCAACCTCATTCCATATATTCTTGCCTCTCAGTTCCTACCTAGCTCCAATTGTTATTGCCGTGGTGGTACGAGAGGGGACTTTAACAGTAGTAAGAAAATAGGAGAGGCGAGTTTCATAGTTGCTAAGAAGCAATAAATGACATTTAATTCAATAAAATTGAAAATGAGGCACCAAGGCAGAAAAATGAGTAGTAAAACTGGAAATCACGTTGCTACAGAAGTTGTGGGGCCCAAGATTGCACTCCAGACTGTAGAAACTGCCTGGTGTAATTAACAGGCAGGCACTTAACCACAGCACAGCCAGAAGGTGGGGCAAAGAGAAGTCAGACTTTTTGGGATGAGCTGCCTAATGGATCTGAGTCCAGGAAACCTGACAGCAGTTATCTCTCTGAAAGTCCTGAGCAGCTGATGGATCACTACAGACAGATAATGCCCCTCACAGCAGCAGCAAAACAGAGCAACCTTGAACTAGAAGTGGCTGACAATTGCCATTCCAAAAAATGGTATTCAATCATAAAAACATTTTGTGGTTTTAGTTCTTGTGAGTGTTCCACTCTCCTCTTCCAAATCCCCCTGACACTGAGATAACACATCCCTTCAAGATGCATAAGAGTGAAACACAAAGATCTTTCAAATATCAAAGCTGTGTGCTGCAGCATGCAGCCAGCACTAAAGTGCTGATGAAGATTTGTTTGATAGCCTTCTGAATTCTGGGGCTATTTCCAGAGCCAGATGACATATTAGAGAGGCTGATTCATAAAGCAAAACCCAGACTCCTCATTCATTTCATGTACAGGGTTCAAAGGAAAAACCCTGTGAAAATGTTACAAAGTACTAATAGTACAAACCTCATGAAAATGAAGGAAAAAAGAGAAAATACCCAAGAAACAAAAAGCCTCCAGAAAAACACATAATAGAACTTAAACCCTGCAAAGCTGGTCTTTGAATACAAGATTGGCATAATGCATTTTGAATCTTCAGTCATACAAAAATGTCTTTTTGCATATGAAAGGTCTTTGTAATTTTTGCTATCATCACTATAAGCCTCAGATGCATTTGCTTTGATTTAGTAAACAATAAAAGAGAGAAAATCCTAACTGCTTTTCTATAGATGTGTAAAGATGTTTAAAAAAAAAAGTTATTGCTTCTCCCCCATGCCAGTTGCAGAGGGAACTGCCATCCATGACTGGGTTTTGATTGTTCTTTTTTCTTTTTATTTTTCTTTAAAAAACTCCCACAAGCCCTGGACTCTCAGCCTTGATGACTGAGCTTTTCTGGGGAGAAAGGGAAGGGAGTGAGGAAGGACAGACGGAGTGAAAAGAAGTTTAAAAACCCCTAAAAACAAGGGTATTGAGGTATGTTTAATAGCAGAATATGAACTAATTAAAAATTAATAAAACAAAGTGTATGTCACTTCCATATTCAGCCAGGAGAAATATTTAATCATATTTTTAAAGGTATTTTGTTTTGAAACCTGTGGAGAAAGTCTTGTAGGCTCAGAGTTTCCCGTTTGAAAATCACTGGTATTTGTAGTTGTTCAAGAATTATTTCCTGAGGAATTATTATTCCACCTATTTGTATTTAGCTAGTGTTTGAAAGAGGCATGAAAATGCTGCCCAGAAGAAAGGCTGATCGGTTTTATGTTCCTTTAAGGAAAACCCTAGAAAAGGAAAGCCTGAACTTCAAGTGCCAGCAGAATCCCACAGCAGGTGCCAGCAGCCAAGGGCAGACCTGCAGATCCAGGATGCTCCCATCTGCACCCTGCAGCTTCTGCCTGCTCCTCAGGCACCAAATAATTGAGCAAGACACACAGGGAGGCTTGGAATTGACATGGAGAGCAGCACATGGATCCCATGCTCTCAATTTGCCCAAATGCCACAGCCCTTGCTCAAGGGACTTTGCTTGGGCTGTGACAGAAAGGCTGGACCACAACTGCTTTATGGTCAGCCACGCTAAATAGCTATCATGCTTCTTCAATGTGTTTTCATTCCTTGATATGACATCTTAAAGCATAAGCAGAATTCAAGAAGCTCATTTAATTTTAATGTATTTTATCCCTCTAACCAGAACAATTTTTTCTTCAATTACCTTTAACAGAAATCTAATCTAACAAACAAGAACAGCAACAAAATATGTCATTACAAATGATTTTTACAATTTTCTTGTTGCTCTGATTTATTATGGTGTCAAGTTTTTCTAATTTTGTTTGCTGATTGCACTTTTAGGAACAAGTGTCTTTGAATTTACAACAATTGCCAGCAACACCTACGTAAACATTCCAATGTAAAGAGGCAATTTCAATGGACATTTAAACAGGGTAAAGCACCTGCTTAGATACACAGAGTAATGAACTCAGGTCTGTTTGCCAATGGCTTACAAAAAAATAATACAACATTCTACAAGACTATTACAACGTACAGCTGATAGCCAGAATTTAAAGTGGGATAAATGCTTTCTGGCAAGGTCATAAAAGGAATCAATGCTGGAAATGTAGCCTTTCATCACAGAACTATGCAGATAATTGCCAGGCAACAAACAATATGCTGGCAATGACCATTTTTTCTGCCCTTAAGAGATACTGGCCCATCTACCCTTGCAAATGCTGTGGTGCAGGAGTAAAGTGTCCATGGAGGGAAACAGCTCATGGGATTTAGGTTTAGGTTGTCCCTTTCTGCTGGGCTTATCCAGACCTTGGAGGTGGATGAATGCTCTTCAGGGGTGGGAGGGCTTCAGGACCCCTCCCAGGTCAGCACTCCCCAGAAGGCACCTGGGGGGTGCAGCCCTGCCTGAGACAAGAGGGAGTGATCCCAGAGTTTCCTTCACAAGCTCTGCCTTGATCCAAAAGCAGGCAAAGCGAAGGAAAGTTCTCCCGCCTCCCAAGCCAGCCTTGCCCAGCCCTGCAGGTGTGACAGCCAGGTCACCTCTGTGGGTGCCAGCAGCACCACGATTGTTCCCAGCCCATCCTGGAGGGGGAAACCCCCCAGGACTGGAGCAGGACTTCCCTTCCTTGACTGCTCCTTCCAGACACAGGCAGGGATGGAGGCTCTCACACACCTCCAGCACGTTCCCCTCTGCTTGGTCTCACACACAGCCCCACCAGCCACACTGAACATTTTTGGGACCATTTTAGGGGCTCCCAGTGGATGAGTTAAGCAGGCTGGCACGAAGCTCCTATTGCCCCCACTGTGAGCACCAGACTGGAAGCATCTCTCCTCCAGCCAAACAAACCTTTAATTAAAAGGAAAATTCTAAAGGCTGCAGTTGCTGGAGGCCATCTACTAGAGGTAGACATCCAACTTTGTAGGTTGTTTTTCTGGCCTTGATTTCTGTTACTGTGTCTCAACTGCAATAAAAATAATATATTGACTTTCATTTCAGACCCTGAAGAAACACAGAATGCAAAAACCAGGATAAATTACTTTTTCTTCAGACATAAATTTTGGTTCCAAAATGGATATTGATAAAAAGAAAATATTTCATTGACTGGTGGTGACTGCTTTCAAATTTTACCTCACAGGAAATACTACTTGAAATATAGTATTGAGGATACAGAATGGAAAGGGAGAAGGGAAAGCCATGGAAAGCTCCAGGAACCCCTCCTGCTTCCTCTGAGGGTGACACCACACAGCAAGTACCACCCTTGGAGGATGTGCAGCACTTACTGGAAAATGCTCTTCTAAAATATATCTGCTCAAGGCTTGGGACATCAGGGATTCCCAGCCCTTCCAGTACTCAGCTCCAGCTCACTCCAGTTAACTGTTCAACTCAAATAAAACCAAACAAAGAAATGCCCCATAGTTTCTTTAGGGTTTTAAATAATTTAATTTGCATGTTGGCCAAAGACCATGAAAAGGAATGCTGTGTGGATTGCCAAAAAACTGTGCAACACTGGCAGTGAATTGTCAATTAAGAGCAACTTGACTAAATTAAACAAAGTCAGCAAATCACATTTGGTGACTTTGTCAAGCTCTCTTTGTATCAAATTGACAATTTTTGTTTTGAAAGATTGAGGGAAATGATTAATAAAATCAGCTGGATCTTGAATTTCTTTTTTCAAAAACTTCTTTGATTTTTGCTAGGCCAAAAATCAAAGCTGAAATCCTATTTCAGAGGGGTCTTTGTGTTTCTACTTTTACACTTAAATTAAAATAGTGGTTATCAAAATTTTACTGCAACAACTTGTCAGGAATTTTCTTTGTTCTTCCCCAAACCTCAAGAGTCTGTTTCTAACAATCCACATTTGGTAAATAACTTATATAAACAGTTTCCTGATGAATATAAATATTTTACATTCAGACAGCTTCTTTTATTCCTACTCAGGTATATCAACGTAGTTTAATTCCGCATTTATTCATAAAAGAATCATTACTAGTTCCATGGGAGGAGCACCAGCAAGGCCATACTAGAGGCTTCCCAGCAGAGGGGAAAAAGAAACCAAACCATAATGCATCTCAAAGGTTTCTGCTTTGTTTATTCCCTAAGTGAAAATGTGGGGCTAGAAGCCATGTTTTTGAACTACACCCATTTTCCTTAAATCAGGTGAACACAAAGGCTTTAGAAAATACTCTTGTAGAAAACAATTCATCTACAGTCACCCTGCACTCTCTGAAAGTTGAAACACACGGGAGAAGAAGGGTGACAGAAGGCCAGTGGATACTTTTAGCTTCTCTTTCAGATTCGGAAAAAAAAGCCTAAACTCAGCTTCTCCATGAAAAAGCAGGAAAAGAGGGTGTCTATAAATGTTTGCTACCATGTAAAGTAGGGTAATAATTGTGTTTCCTAGAGTTCCCACAACCACCTGGAAAGGTGAGCACACATTTGGTAAAGCGAAAGTGTCTTTCATGTCCCACTTCTTGGAGGTAAATCAGTTTTCCTACAAATACCCTTAAATAGGCAAAATGTTTCACTTTGTAAGCAGAGACCCTGAACACAAGCTATGCCATCCCCCAAGGTCCACACATGAAAGGCAATTTAGTAGCTCTTCATAGTCATTAAAGGCCACATTTAAAAACTTTTTTGTGGATATGTTTCACACTGGTATATCACACTGATGATTTTTAAACCTTCACAGAGTAAAGAGAAATAGGAAATATTCTTCAGAAAGCAATGAGAAAAATCTGTCCAAATCATAAGCTATGGGTTATTGCTGCTGGCTTTTACATGCTAAGCAGTAGGAGGGAATTTTCTGTTTGCAAGCCAAAAGCCAACTGTCCTTAGTCCTGCAATCTAGGGAAATGCAAAGCCTTAGGATAGAGCACCATTCCCTTTTGCAGCTAAAATTAACGTGAAACAACACAGAACCAAGCTCCCAGTTACCTCCTGCTTAAGCTCAAACTCTCATCAGCGGACGGAAATTTCTACCCACTTTTGAACTTGCTATTCAGCTTCCCAAAGGCAGCTTCAGCATCTCCATCATTTACTGTCCTCAAGGCAGAGAGGCCCCTGGGTGCCTTTGGTCCCTTCCAATGAAGTCACCTGCTGTGCTCCCCACATCCACGCAGGGCAATCGGGGATCGCTGCCTCTCCTCTGCACCGCTCTCATGTCGCTCTCCGAGCAGGCGCCACACAGAGAGAGCCATATGTTGGCCCTTTCTCACTAAGCTCAGTTTAATGCTCCCAGGCTTTTCTTAAAATATGCTGAGCAGAGATAGCAGAGGACATTTGGCAAAGCCTGATGGCAAAGTGGGAGTGTTCCTCCCTGCTCGGCTTCATGCCGTGTGTGAGATATCGATGTCGCTCTATGCTGCAGACTTCTTTTAAAGACAGGTTTTTTTGAAGGGGAGGTCACATTTTCCTTCCCCTAGCAGTGGTGTTCTTGTAAAACAAATGCACATGACATACACAGACTGAAATGTAACAGCACTGCCTGTGGTCTGGATGCTGCAGCACAGAAGAAAACAGGTTGAGGCACTGAGCATGGAACTGCTTAGGTATCTTGCCTTTCACAAAATGATCTGACCTTTAAAGGAATTTTCACTTGTAATATTTTCAGCTGCAGTTTGCAGCCACTGATGATGAGCTCGACTTCTCCATTTTGCTTAAAGAGAAACATAATTCTCATGTGTATTTGAATATAATGTGTGAAAACAATTAGGATTATCTGACACATTGTCATTCTTTGAACTAGAGGATCTAAGCTCTAGGTGAATTTATACAATGCCTAACTTGATGGGCTGATGATCTGAGTTTTTTAATCACAATTCCACTACTCAGAGTAAGATGAACTTGGAAAAAATACCTTAATTCTGAAGTGATATCAAGAATTTGCGAGTTTGAGGGAGAAAAAGCAAAAGAAGGCATAATTGCTATGACATAATGTGACCCAGCAAATCATAAACTGCATAATCGTGACATGGGGTTACAAACTGGACACTGCATTTGAAGCAAGCACTCAATCAGACCTGCCCTGCCAGACCATGTCAGCCAAGCAGAAATTCTGGAAAAGCTGAGATTCAAATTTACTGAGAAACCACTGCATTGTGTCTCAGCTACATATCTTTTTTTTTTTTTTTTTTTTTTTTTTTTTTTTTTTTTTTTTTTTTTTTTTTTTTTAAGCTAGACTATAGACATGCTGTAATAGTGGTTTTTGAATGCCATCATTTGAACTTGACAGGCAACTGCCAGGTAAAATGAAAGAAGATTATCTTTTGGCAACTGCCCTCTCCATTTCCCAAAGTAAATGACCTTCAACCAGAGCAGCAGTGAAAATCACAGCAGTCTAATCTTAAATGTGAACCCTGTGCTGAAAGAACAGTGGTAGGATGCAAAAATGCTTTGAATCATCATCAGATTAGATGAAAAACACCATTGTGTTCAAAAAGAACAGCTATTACACAAAGAAATGTAATAGAAAAAGGCTTAACAATGTCATAGAGACAAGCTAATGGGCTTCCCCATTTCTCTCAGATTCATGAAGATATTGTTTCCCTTGTTCACTTTTTCAATGCAAATAATTTTCCATAGATTAGCTTTTGATCTACTTTAATTAAAAAAAGAGAGGCATGCATTGGCTGACACATAAAAGCAATCACTGTGATTTCTGTATGTTATCTTTGCACACCTCTCCAACAATCACCTGTACCTCTTCTATGACCTACTTCATACAACTTGAAATCATTTCCTTGACATCCTTCTTCCAGTTTTCCTGAGTGTCAGCATCAGACATCAGTCACCCATTTCCACCTGCTTGCAAATTAATTTTAGGGCTTTCACCTGCCATCTTGTTTTCATCAATTGTTTCAGTGTAGTAGGAATTTTTGGGTATCTCTTCAAACCAGAGGACTCATCCTCTCAGTCCTTCAATCTCTACTGCACTTTGAGGCATTTGTGCCCTTCGTAGTTGCTGGAATTTCACCATCAGCTGGAAACCACTTCTTGTTTTATCAAAGGACAACCCATCTGCTGTGCAAGTGAGGCAGCAGTTGATGATGTTTGTTGCAGTAACTGCAAAAAGGTCCCACACTATTTGTGGAGACCGAGCCTCTGTGGTTTTCCCACTGTCAATAAGGCTGATGAGTCTCTGTCCCCTGCCAGGTGACAGGTATGTGTTCTGTATAACAGCTGGAACAAGCAAAGATGATCCCAGCTGGCCAAGCAGAAATCTTGCTCCTACAGCCACCCTGAGGAGTTACTGGGGTAGCCACATGCATCACTGCTTTTATAGGAACACTCCATTCTTTTTCCAAGTTAAATGATCCCTGTACCTTTGGGAAGTTTGGATTTAAAAGGCAGAGCAGAAAGCAGCTCTGGGTTCTGTGCTGCATCCCAAAGCATCCTAGCAGCTGATGTGCAGCAGGGTCTCTCCTCTCTGCCCTCCCGGCTCAGATGTGTGCCTGCTAAACTCTGCAGCAAGGAAAGCGGTCATTCCCTGTGCCAGGGGAGCAAACGTCCTTGTCCCTGTGTGTCCCTCTGAGCACAGTGACATCCCATCTTTAAGTCAGAGCACGAGCAAGTTTCTCATGTCAAGGGCAACAGTGGGTACCTGAGTGGCAGCAAGAGAAGCACAGGGCTGCTTCTGCTCCCAACTCTCTGTTGAATGCAAGCAATTTTTAAAAAACTAAAACACAGGAAAGGATTTATTCCAAAGCTTTACTTCCAACAGCACATTAATGACCAAATTAAGACTGAACAGAGAACATGGCACACCATTAAAATGCTAATGACATCACTGAAAAACATAAAAGATGAAGGATGCCCATTTTGTGCGTGGTTCAGTGATAGACACATTGACAGCAGAGATACTAAGCAAGACTGGTAGAATCTTTCTAACGTCATTTTAAATGCCTGATTTTTTTGGTAGAAGTTTTCTGCCTCTGCTCTATGAAATATGATCTTTGTTGTTTCTATATAACATAATTAAGTTCTCCAGCACAGAAGACCAAACTTTGGTGAAGGCAAGCACAGCCTAGAAAGGGATGTTATTGAAACCTGAACTGCACTGAGGAACTTCCAATACTGACAGTGTTTCTGGGTAACAGTGATTGCATGGAAAGGGCTGATGGGAGCTGGGAAGCTCCTTACATTTCCTGGAGTGTCAGTCACAGATCTGTGCCAAGGCAGGTTTGAAATGGGATGTAAATCCCCAGAGTGGAAGCATCCCTGTGAACACAGTACAGGGTGGAAGTGCCAGTGCAGGACTGTTCAAAGCACCACTGTGGGTGGCTCAGAACCCACAGCTACCAAATGTTCTGGCACATCACAAAACAGAATTCACAGAATGACCAGGTTGGAAGGGACCTTCAAGATCATTGAGTCCAACCCAGCCCTAACACCTCAACTAAACCGTGGCCACATCCAGTCTTTTTAAACATATCCAGGGATGGTGACTCCACCACCTCCCTGGGCAGACCAAAGCAGAATTTCATCACGCTTTCTGTAAAAACTTTTTCCTAATATCCAACCTATATTTCCCTTGGCACAGCTTGAGACTGTGTCTTCTGGTTCTATCAGCTGCTGCTAGAGAAAGAGACCAACCCCACCTGACTACAGCCACTTTTCAGGGCGCTGTAGAGAGTGATAAGGTCACCTCTGAACCTCCTTTTCTCCAGGGTAGACACCCCCAGCTCCCTCAGTCATTCCTCACAGGGCTTGTGTTCCAAGCCCTTCACCAGCCTTGGTGCCCTCCTCTGGGCATGCTCAAGTGTCTCAACATCCTAAACTTCCTAAACCAATGCTCTGCTTCAATTTTGCACCACAAGAAACTGAGGGCACAGCTACTTATCTCTGCACCATCAATCACTTTGAGTTAATGTCATAACATCTTCTACTGAGCATCTGACCTGATGCCACCCTGACTGCACACTGGAGATGAAAGCTCTGCCGATGAGATTGCCGATTTCTTTAATGCAGGTCAATATATCACAGCCAGCCAGTACATCACTTTCTTATCTGGTAGACACACGAGCTTTCTGGCATTCAGAGCAGCCCTTGCCCTGCTGAATTCTTGGAAGAATGCAAGTCTGAATAGTCATAAACAAGCATCATATAGCAGAAAAAGGTACCCTGTCTGGTACCTTCGGTACAGTAGCACTGAAATATCAGCTGCAGCACTTTTTGCCTGGAAAGCAGTGAAGCAGCAGGGCAGGTTCAGTGCAGGAAGGAATAAAGAGCCAGGGAAAAAAAATATTCAGAATGTTTGTGTACTTATGGCTGCCCGGTGGGGTGATGGATGATTGTGTGCCTGAGCCCCTGCTTCCCTACAGCAGCACCCACCTTCTCCAGACCTGAGCACTGACAGTCCCTGCCACTTGTACTGACACCCCTTAGATCATCTAACTAGGATTATTTCACCAATTTGTTTGACTCAGACTGAAGTGAGTTGGGAATTTTGGTGTCTCTCAGACCCCAATGGATTAAGAGCAGCAACCTGGTGTCAGGTAAAAACCCCCTTGGTGCACATAATCACAGCACTGCAGGACTCACTGTGCACCGAGTCACAGAAGCGCTCTATTTGCAGGACAAAGAGGGAATGCAGAAAATATTACTTCCATATACTGATTCCCTGAAAAAATTACCTCCTAGTACTGATTTATTTTCTTTGAAAAGAATTACACATATTTTTCTTCATTATAAAAAGCTAAATCTTTGTATCCTCCCAGCTTCAGATAAAGTCTCCCATGCAGCAACAGATAAAGGATGTTCAGAAATTAAAATATGTGACTTGTATTAATACATAATGAAACAATTGGCAAAAAAATTACAAAAACTAATATCCCTACTGATAGAATACAGAATTTGAAGTCCCCTTTAATAAAACTAAACATTTTGTTTCTTCAGAAGAAAAAGATTCTAAGAGGCTTAACGGCATTAAGAGAAGAGAATAAACTATTGTTAACTTAATTTACTTTATTAAAAAAAGTTAATCCTGCAAGAGTAATTTATATTCTTCTGACTCAAAGGTGCTACTGTGATTCACTTTCATTCCCAAGTCCATTTCAGTATAATGGAGTTTAGATGTGCCTGGGAGACTGTTGATTTATCAAACTGTAAGTTGCATGTTCTACATTTTTACACCAGTCGCTTAAAATTTTTGCAGTGGTACCTTGTTCTGGGAATGAGCATATATATTTTTTTCTCTTTTTGGAAAGACAGAAGAAACCATATGGCAAAACTACATACAAGCCTCCCATAGCTGTTCCAAAAAGCACAGGGACTTCTCTAGTGATCTTTTTAGTTTTTCACTATTTGTAAAGGAGTTGTCAAATCTACTTTCCCAGTGCTGTTGCTGAAAGCATTGCTAGCTTTTCCAAGGATACTTCAGCTAAGCAGTGATTTTTGGCTTGAATTATTTTGGCTTACAAAGACCCACCACCTACCAAGTGTCAATTTTTTAGCTTTTCACTAAAAAAACAAAACCAATGGCTATGGACTTTGTCATATTTCAAAGTATGAAGCATCATTACAAGATGGATATTCAAACCTGGCGTGGCAACAGGCTTCAAAGAGTGGAAAATATTTTTTTTGTTCTGTTGGCTTCACTGCTGCTCCTTGCTTTCAGATCAGCTGGAATAAACATCCAGCTTTTCCACAGCATGAATTGAAATTGCAAATTAAATTGCTTCCCATTTGCTCCATCTTAAGCTACCCATATACACTCAGAAACTTATTGCATTTAAACACAAATTTCTCAAGACATCCACAATAGCTTTTAAAAGACACAAAGATATTTTACAAATGTCATATTACTTTTGAGACACAAAAGAAATACACTCAGTAGAATAATTTGAGACTCCACACAAATCCCATCCACACTGCAGGCGTGGTGCACTGGGATGCAATGCTGCTTTTCTGAACTCTGCATGGCCATCCCAAAGGTCCTCATTTGCTAACTTATCCCATTCCACAGGGAAAATGCACTTGGCAAAACATCCAGCTCTTATCTCATGATTTCAATTCTTCCCTTGCTCTTATCTTACAGAAAGTGTCCTACAACTTAGATCCCTCAGCAACACTTTCACAGCAAGTCAGAGACAGAGGAAAGGAGTGAAGCTTATTACAGTCTAAGTACCACAAATCCTGGATTTTGATTTATTTTTACACTTCAGCAGAAGTCAGAAAAAGTGAAAGAGCTTTGAAAAAAGATTTTGGAATGGAATATTTCAAAATACAATTGAGACATAATCTACATAAAAATTAAAAATAAAGTGAATAGAATAATGTTGACTTTGAGAAGCATAATCCTCTCTCCCAAAAGAGATACTACTGTGTTACTTTTGAAAAATATGTAAGTAGGCAGTTTCTTGAACATGTTGATATTATTAAAACCTTTCCCCCCACCCCTAAAAAGGGGAAAAACTACTGCAGTTTCAGGAGGTTACATGCTGGGGTTTCTTCTAATTTGCACAATGACTACAAAACTTCTCCCTGCAACTTATTTCTGTCACATAAACAGGGAGATGAGACCTGTCTGCCACATCTAGGATGGGGAAATCTCAACTTTGTTTCAGAAATTGCTGGTATCAATGAAATATTTTTTATTCCTCTTTAATACTTAGTCTACAGTGAAGAACCTGAGATAACCACAGGCCAATCAAGAAGGGTGTGAAAAACTCACGATGATCCTGCTTAATATTTCATCTAATCAATTTAATCAGTTGCAAATTTACACCATTTCTTCCTCCCTGACAAGAGAGGGAACAAATACCTAACTCTCCTAGAGGCTGTATAAAAATTTAATATGACTGCTTTCTGAGCACCCACCTGCCTCAGTACAAACAGTAAAACTGTGAACAGGAAAAAAACCGAGATGCAATGCTACTGCTGTTTTGATTTAAGTGTGATACTTATAAAAATAATAATGAGAAAATCAGTTATAACATGGCCTCTCTCTGCAGTTTTTTGTTTCACCTTCTGAACAGATGTATCACTTTGTCTTTTATATACTAAGCAGAGACCAAAAATCTTCAAACCTACCACTAGAAAAAGGATTTTTCTTCAATTATGATTCCATAGATTTCTGCTTCTAATAGCCCATGCAGTTGTATGTTAAACAAAAAGCTGTGAACCCGTGACTGGCTCAAACTAAGATGCTTCATTTTGTATGTCCTAATTATCTGCCAGTAAATATTCAACTTTCAGATTTCACTAAATTCAGCTATTAAAAGTTAGGGAAGACAGAAGTCTCTCTCTGCACTCCAGTTCTACCCCAGGATTCTTGCTTCCAGAAGGATTTCTTAATTATTGTCCACACTGAGAAAATTTCCCTTCAATGGAGGAAAAGCTGAAATTAACTTTAAATTTTAGTACTTCTCTAAGACAACAATTGAGACAGCCTACATAATAATTTTCTAGGACATCAACCTACTTTGACTATTTCAAGAAAATTGAAACTCTTGTACCTTCCCACATTAGAGATCCTTTTGCTCTTTGGATTCAGAGAGCACCTAAAGCCTTTAACCCAGAAAGTCTTAAATGAAGATAGAAAGCACTACCACTCATGATAAACAACACTTAAAAGAGTTTTGTGGGGGTTTAATTCTCTTCTAAAGGAAAAAAGATTAACACAGTAATTTAGTTGGCTCATGAACATGAGAAGAACATCCAAGGAAAAAATGGACAGAGAAAAGTTAATCTTCTAGACACTTACGCTCTAGGCTACTACTAAGCTGTAAATACAAAACTCACAGGGAAAAGGAGAGACTTTCAGTAGGGAGAGCCATTCCAGCCTATATTTCCAGAAAAAAGTATCCATCTTCCCTTCTATCAGCCCTTACTAGCCTGTGGGACTCTCCCTTATAGCCCTCATCGTTCACATACTCATCTTTTGCACCTGGTTTCCCTTCTCCCTGCAAACCAGCAGCAGTGGCCTGCCCACAGGTGCATGTATTTCTTGTTTGAGCTTTGCCTCTTTTCTAAGGACGCATCACCTGGGGAGTCAATTCCCTAGTGAGTCTGTATCTGGCTCACCTGTGTTAAGCACTTTTAAAATTATTTTTTCATCTAATTTTTACTGGATTTTGTGTGTTTCGTATTTAACTCGTTAGAATTTCTTGCAGAAGCCACTTTTCTTTCCCCTCACTCCAGAAATGCATTTCCCATTTCCCACACACATAAGTGCTCTTCTGCTCCAGCGTTCTTGGCACGCTTGCTGGAAACTTTGGAATGAAAAATAAATGAACATGAGAGAGCAGAAAGCACTGTTTCTGACACACTTCAGCAGTTTTTCCCCAGCAGCCCTTGTGTGCTGGCCCCAGGCTAAGGCCACACACCACACCAGGCAAAAGCCACCTCGATTCCTCTTTCCTGGAACAGCATTATCTTCACACACCGAAAATTTCATTTTGTTTTACAGGCCCCTCCCCTGCACCAGAGAAGATAAGTTTTATCAGTCCAACGTCAGCAAAGTGATGAATAAGGGCACAGCCTGCTCCAGCAGGAGGCAGATGCAGAGGCTTGCTTGGCAGCACAGCCAAGTGCTTCAGCAGCTGATGATTGAAAGCGGAAGCTTAATGGAGTGAATGTGAACAAAGAATCAGAATAAACACCACCTTTTGAAATAGAAAGCAAACAGCTAAAAGGCTAGGGTGAGACAGGAAAGCAGATGTAGAGCAGAGAAGCAGTTCTGCAAAGCCAGCCTGGATTCCAGATTCCAGTTGAGTCATCCTTGTCAGCCAGAACAATGACAGCCCCTGTCTGGGTGGCCTCCTGCGTGTCAGCAGGTGATGGGGAAAACACATGCTCCTCCTGCAAGAGCTGACTTACTGCAGGAAATGGTAATGTTCTGCTCTCCTGCAGAAATCTTCTTCCAATTAAGCATTTCCCTTTAGAACATGTCGCCCAAATTACCTGTAGACACATACTAATCTTCAGACTGATGGATCTTCAGGCTCTAGCAGGAGAAGTGTAATCATCAATGAAAGCTGGTCCCAGATAAAGGAGAAGGGAAGGATTTTGTCCTTCCACAATTAAAGCAGCTACAAAATCTGGGAAGAGATTTTGCCCTGGTGCAACTTAGTTGAACCATGACATACCACACTAACACAAATCACTGCAAGTGCTACAAATATTACGGCATTTCAAGAGAACTGCATGTGGCTCTGTATGTCCTCCCACAGGAGCCCTTACCTGGTAGGACTGTTCCCTGAACCCACACAGCCAGAAAGGACCACTGGGGAAGGAATGAGTTGGACACACTGACCCCTGAAGCAGCCTGATCTGAGACAAGGGCTGTGTTTGCCCTGAACGTGGGGTCAGCAGCAGGCTGCATGCACAGGGCACAGAGGGGATGAATCCTCACTGTCTGCCAGAGGAGGCTGTGACTTGGCAGGAGAAATGAAAGGCCACACTGTCCAAGGGAAAAGCCAAGGGAAACCAGGCTGCTGGTGAATGGATGGGTGAGAAGTCTGAACTGCTGGTCTCAGTGAGCCCTGGGGATAAATGCCAGCTTTGGGATGAGATGCTGGATTTGTGCAAGAGCCCAGAGCAGAGACTGTGGTGGGACTGGAGAAGATGAATCTCTGAACCCCAACCACACACCAAGGATGAGGCACACAGGCCCTGGCTGTGTCTGGCCATGACAGAGCTGGGACTAACAGGACATCACCAGTAAAGTGCCTCTCTGTCATTTTTCTCCCAGTGGTCACCTTGTAGAGTGCTTTTGATGAATACAAATAACCATAAGCCAAGAAGTGAACAGGCCTTTGTGCAACTTGAAGGCTGTCCGTGAAAATAATGGGCCAAATTTTAGAATGCTCAAGTAGGCTTCATACTTTGCTAGTAGAAAATATTTGGCTGCTGTCTCTGGCAGTAAGGGTAGGAGCAGTGCTAGCTGCCATTAGGATAAGGCAGAGAATAATGGATTTCACCATCAAACAGCACTCACTGAAAGCTGTCCAAAGATGCCTGGAAAGACAACATTCATTAGATAAAAAAGAGGAACTTCTTTTTTAGAAGGGTGAGTTGGAAAGCACATCATTCCTGCACAGCTGAAGGAAAACAGATACTGCTCTGGCTTGACTTCTCTTCCCTGCCTTTGAACACAGCAGCAGGGCTGCTGCCTGGTCTTGGCTGTATTGGCAAGTGGTAATTATAAATATCTGTCAGACCTTTGGTGTTAATGTTTGCAGGTAGCCATCTGATCACATTTTGGAAACAACAGAGCGTGTTCTGTACTTACCGTGTTTTAAAATGGATGAAAAAATTTCCTTGGGAAATCAAATACAAGTCAAGAGACTGAAGTCAAGTCCAGTCCTTATTAATTATGATTATAACACCATTTGACTTGACACAAAGGAGAAATTGCACTCAAATCACTTCCAAATTGTTTGCAGCATGTATGAATCTAACAGAAACTAGTGAGATAGCTTTGCATATTTGAGGAGGGAATTACTGTCTACATACCAATGCCCAGCACAGGTAATACACAGACACTCTTTTTAATGACCAGGTTTATGCAGCTAATTCCTCACATTCAGCACCGAGTGTACAATAATCCTTTTGACAAATGAGTCAAGAGGCAGGGTGCTGCTGAGCATAATATGCCTTATTGCCTTGCACACATCTAGGACATGGAGATGAGTGAGGATTAATAGTCACAATTAGGAATGTAAGAGCAGACTGTGGATTGTAAAAATAATTAGCAGGTTCTGAAAAGAATTTCCAGCCCCACAAAAATGTTTTAGTGCGGAATA
Organism: Pyrgilauda ruficollis; assembly: GCF_017590135.1. Taxonomy (NCBI): domain Eukaryota; kingdom Metazoa; phylum Chordata; class Aves; order Passeriformes; family Passeridae; genus Pyrgilauda; species Pyrgilauda ruficollis. The sequence goes on along the minus strand of NW_024523856.1, from coordinate 119,279 downwards.
CATTTGAAACGGAAACAATAAAAGAGACTCAGCGATGCTCTTCCCATAATGATACTTTTGGGATTGTTAGGACAGGATTTGAAAGCTTCCTGGCTCCTTAACACAGATGGCTCAATGCTCACAGACAGCCAGACACTGTGGTCTGCTCTGGGGATGGCAGAGAGCCACTTGGCTTCCCAAGGCAGTCTTGGTAAAATTGTACCTGTGCTCTTGCTCTAAGGGTTGTAGCACTGTATAGCCCCCCAGGGTTTATGCTCCCCAAGCCCTCTGCTCACAGAGAAAAATGCTGCAGTATGTGGGCACCTGACCCGCAGCAAGGACAGAGCAGGGTTATCCATGCAGCACCTGGGCACGTGTGTGGAAGGAGCTGCCCTCTGCTCTGGGACCAGGGCTGCCCCTGGTTCTTAGGGAGGGAGCGGCTGGACAAATCTCCTATGCCTTGCTGAGTGTTTCCAGCACCCCAATTTGGTCTGGCTTTGAAATTTGCTAATAAGGGAAAATGTGGACACCCATCAGGAAGTTTCAATAATCCTGGAACTGCATTATAAGTTTATATTTTCAAAATACAGTAAGTGCTATATGATCTTTGTTTTATTTTTGGCATTAGAAGAATGCAGGATTTCTTCTTAAAATGACAGCTGAGATGCCCCCATCTGTCAGGAGTGCTGGATTTCAGCAGAGACCCTGGGGATTCAGAAGCCTTCAGTAAGGTGCAGAGGCTGCTGAAAGGAGCAGTATGGAGGCAGCCAAATTTAGGGGCCATGCTGAAGTTTCCAGGCAAGAAGCAGTGCTGGCTGAAGGCTGAGCTGCAGGGCACCAGGGCTGCACTGCCCAGTGCCGAGGCACCTCCAGAGCACAGTCCTGAGCTTCTGCCCTTTGCAGATCAGCCACTCTGCAGCTGCTGCCCAGGTGGGCTCCCTCTGGGATTGAAATATCTAGAATGCCATTAAGAAGATAATTAATCATTCTTAGCAGTATTTGCCTTTCTTTTCTGTTTGAATGGGTGTCTGTTGACTATAATTCCTTAAGAAACAGCAGTCCATAATTTATCTTTCCAGAAAACTTTCCTCTCATGTCTATCCTCTCACACTTTCCAGTAGACAGGAATGGTGAAAATACTCTGAGAAAGAGTTAAGAAATTCCAGGGTGTCTCTCAGATGACAGACTTTAACAGTAAAATCAGGGCTCTCTGCCAGTAATTTCCCTCAGGTGTACCTTGCTTCTGGCAGGAGACAACATCCCTCCATGGACTGGGCAAGGATGTCTTTGCAAACTTTGCAAGTCTCTAACTTGGCAATGAATAAAAAATTCTGGCAGGAGAGGAGCATATAATGATCAAGTGTAATGAAATGGTGACAATACATCTCACCAATCAATAGGAACACTCTCTTTGTAAGAACATATTCCTTATTTATAGATTAGCTGGCTTGTGCTGCAGAGGGGAGCCAACAACTTTCAATCTGATTTAGAAGAAAGACTAACTGATGATGTGAAATTACCTGGAATGCTTAATCACAGAGATCAGAAAGGCTGGTTTGGGTTTGGTTTTTTGCATGTGTGTGTGTGTAAGTTCAGCTTTAAAAATCATATTATTCCAATATAACTCCCATTGTTGCTGTCAGTGTGGAGTGTCTAAGTGCCTAATATATCTAACAGATGTGCCAAAAGGCTACAATTAAATCACTCTGCAGTCATCTTCTGGTACCAATCAACTTTTTCTCCTCCTAATGAACAGACATGCTGTTTTATACAGTCTGATTGACTGGTTGATATGAAAACATAAAGTGGCAGAAGCTGGTGAAAAGTATTCATTATTCTCTGTGTTTGGAGCTGCAATAGAGTGAGTAATTGTTTCTGATTGTAGCAGCCACTCTTGTGATGACTGATGAGTGCTACAGCACTGGCACAGAGGTTGTGTTAGACAGGATGGAAACTCATTTGTGAGACCTTCATGGAAGTTAAAGCATCCCCAACGTTTTATTTTAAATGGTGAACAGGGCTTTGAGTTGGTAATTTTCTACTGCCTGGTCCACAGAAGGTTCACACTTTTGGCAGATTTCTAAGAAGCCCCAGTCCAATATTACAGCTCAGGAAACTGAGGGGAAAAGCAGGTTTCTCAGTACCTAAAGCAGGTACCTCAGTACCTTTAGGCAGCCAAGTCAAAGTGACCCACACGCCACAGAAGTGTCTGTCACACTCACACTTGGTACATCAGGAGACTCTGCTTGTTCATGTCCATATAAGAAGATTTTTTTTTCCAGGACTCAAATATATTGCATTACAAATGAAAGTTGGTGACAGGAGCAGATGAGGAAGGAGTTCCTCATCTGATGAAAACCTCCTCAATATCTAGGTGCCCTACAGAGACAGTAAATGACCTTGACCCTGTGCTACTGCTCTGAAATCTCTGGGAGTCCCTGGGGTGGGGCAAACCTGCCCTGTTTATTCAGTGCTCTTAAACAACCCCGCCCATTGGTAGCCAGCGGGGTTTGCCTGAGAAAAAGGGTGTCTGTAGGCAGCTGAAGCAGTGCCCAACATCCAAATAGCGCACCCAGGGTGAAAAAGCAGAAGGAGAAAACATTGCTGCTGAAGCAAGGGAGGGCTGTTCACATAGGAGGGTGATACTTGTTCTGGAGGGAAGAAGGTTGACTTAATTATGGTCCTCAAATGCAAACGGACAAAAATCACTCTCTGGAAATACCTGACAACTGCAGTTTCTTTTAAAGTTAACACAGTGAAGAGCAGACGTAGTGAGAGATGAATGGGCTCTGATTTGGGCTGGGTATGAAAGCAATCATTTCCCGGTGAGGATGGGGGCGGAATATGTGCCCACACTCAGCATTCCCGAGTGAGGGCAGCACATCCCCACCCACACTGCTTTGTGGATCTAGGCAAAAGATGAAACAGGACCAACAGCAAAAGCAAACCACACCTTTTCACCCTGAAAGAGGATGAGACAAAACATTGGAATTAAATGACACTGTTGGTTGAGCATCTAAATTTTGGTTGCAAGTACTCAGAACTTGCTTTTACTTGAAAGCAAGTAAACTCTCCTTGAGCAAAACACTCAGAACAAGTACTGGAATCAAATTAGAAACCTGTGCCTTTTGTGAAGGAATTATAAAAAGGAAATAAAAAAATTCCACTCATAATATTCATTTGACAACCAGTGGTTCCCATAGAGGCTGTTATAATACCACGTTGCAATGACACAATTACATGAAATTCCTCAGTAGATAATCACAGTTTTAAATTAGTTAAAAATATTGCTGTGCTCTTTAGAGGGCTTTGCAAGTTGAACTGCAATTTTTCTGCTTTGCTTTTTTTTTCATCTATCTTTGTTTGTTGGTGGGGACTGCCAAAGTTTGTGTAGATATTTAAGCCCAAGACAGCATCTTAGCTTAGCCATCTGTGAAAACAAAACCGAGTAAAAATACAGCTTTGAATAAATGAAGCACTGAGGGAATTTCATACTTGATATAAATAATTGCAGATATAGCTTGTTGCTATGCAGTTAAGAAAAACATTTCTCTTCTTCTTGGTGAAGACTAATTTCTTTAAAAGGTTCCACTTTCAAACATGAAGACAAAGAAACATTAATATTTTTCCATCTTCCATTTAAAGTGTACATGCAAGATCGATGCCTTCCTGTCTGGTTTGATAAAAAAGAACAAAAAGGATCTAGAGAGAGGCAGGAGAGAAAAAGCAGAGGCTCTCAGCAGCTGATTCTCACTGACACCAACACTTCCAATGGCCTCAGACAAAGGCCAGAGGCTTCCAACTTGGGGTCCAGTCCAGTGGGGCTTAAAATTTGGGTGCCCTATGGAAGCTCCAAGCATGAGAAACAGAGGCTTCTGATTTCTGGGTGGGTGGAGGAGAGCTGTGAGGCAGAAGCTTTGTGAAAGGGGCACTCACTTCCCAGGTGCAGCAAGAAAAGTCACTTTATAATTAGCACATGGGAAACCCTGAGGCCACAGAAAGGAAGGGAAAGCAAAGGCTTTTTCATCTCAGCTCTTGCAAAGTGACACATATTGTAAGGAAGTGTTGGTTTAGGAACCTATCCTTGAACAATTCATCACAGCTAGGTGTTTAACCATGATCCTGAGCCATAAGCCTCAGCTCCAAACCTAAGCAAAGCACAGACTTCCTCAATGTAATACACAGGAATTACAAGCTTAGCTGTTTTGCAGGAAAAAGGTGCCTCGTGCTGGCCACCCTGAAAGCACAAAACCAGAGGCACTCTGCTGCTTTTGTAGCTTTACAGGGGAAGGGTTCACATGCCCTGGCTGCCACACACAGCCCCTAACTGCGCCTAAATCCCCTCATCTCCATGGAGCCTGGAGCACAGAGCTCTGCTGGGGGCTGCCTGATGCTACTGCAGACACCCCAAACACGGGAAAGGCTTAAATAATCTAGCATAGCTCTTTCCCCACATGCTGCCTTCACTTCAGGCCTGGGAAGGAAGGCTCAGAGGATCAGAGCACCTGCATAATAAGGCATAAAACCAGCAGCTATTCTGCTTCCATCCATCCTGTGCTTCCATTTTCAAGTCATGAAATGATCATCATTTTCTGATCGTTGCTTTAGACCTGCTTTGTAACAGTGCACAGGGTTTTGCTCTCAGTGAGGCCACAGCTCCCTGCATGAATGCTTGCAGTGCATATATGTGAGTACATTTATGCATATTCACAGGGGGAAGAGCAAAAACCAACAGCTTTTTTCAGCTCCTGAAAGGCTCAACATTTTTTGCTTCCTTGTTTTTCTTGTTTCCCTGAGAAAAAAAAAAAAACACATTGGACTTTCTTGGCTGAAAGCTGTCATCTTCAACGAAAAGCCGATTATACTGTGGAAGTAAATAATAAAAGCATGATTCTGTCTACTTGTCTGGGCTAAATTCTTGGAAAAAGCCCTCAGTTGGCACTCAATAATTTCCTCATGAAAAGCAGTGTTTTCTTAAGGAAATTGTGACAATTTGCTGTGGACCAAATTAACGAAGATATAATCTGTTTTCCCACTGAAGACATCGAATTTGCATGCAAATAATTGTGGTGTGAGAGCTGGTGGTGTCACACAGCTTTAATGATGGTTTGCAGTAAAAATACCAGGAGAACAAACACGGGCTCTACAGCTTCTGCAGGTTGCCAGTGCATTATTATTGGTTCTGACCTTCTAATTGCCTCTCTATTTTCTGCTCCTGGCTGCATGGTGAATAACACGAGTGCTCTTTCAACTCCTACGTGTTCCCCGGGTGCTCCCCCCTCTCTCCTCTCTCTCTCAGAAAGAAGTAAACTACCAATTTAATGACTAACTAGCTTGTACTCTCTGAAGACTTTCTCCAGCTTTTGTAAAAAACCTTGAGCTTTGAACATTTTTCAAACAGAAATCACTATTTTTATCTCTCTTTCTCTCAACTCTCCGTACATGCCAGTGAGGAGCATTTTAGTTAGAGCCCTGTGGTACAGCCCCGCTGCCTCCTTCCAGCTGCCAGCGAGGAAAAACGCTGCTCCTGTGCAGTTAGAGCAGCAAACAGCTGATGGAGCTGGAGCAATGCTGAAGACCAGGGCGGGGGGCACGGTGCGGGTCACGCCTGGTACCCGGGCTGCAGCCGGGGATGCTGCGGGCGGGATGCGGCAGGATGCTGTGGGATGCTGCACCGCTCCCAGGGTGACAAGCACCGTGTCACCGCTCCCTGAAAGGGGCTCTTGGGACTGCGGGAGGCTCTTCTAAAAAATTCCCGTCGTGGGAGTAAGTCCAAGAAGGAGCGGGAGCGGCGGAGGTGGCCCGGGCCGGTGCAGTGCTGGCCCGCAGCCGTGAGATGTCACTGCGGCCCCACGCGAAAGCGGCGCCGGGATAATTTGTCAGACGGACCAGAAAGGCTGGGATGTGGCCACTTCCCTCCCAGAAGTGCTTGGCTGTCGCCCTGGTCCCTTTCCCGTCGCTGTCGCAGCCGGTGCCACCGGGCAGGGCTGAGCAGCGCCTGATGCCGCTGAGGGTGCATTTCTGCAGCAAGGCATTGCTGCAGCTCCTAAACTGCGGCTGCTTCATACCACCTTCTTCTGACAAGTGACCACCAAGCTTCAGACACTTCTCTGAAAGGCTTGAGTGAAAATTATATAGTCTTTCTTTTAGATGTATAGCCTGACCTGACATTTTTAGAAACATTAACGAGGGATTTTAATCCGGTGTCTAACGTAGCTGTCATGCCCTGCTTGCTCTAGTACAGTTTTTAGTTTCATCTGCAGCCTTCTGATTCAGCAACTAGATGTAGTTGGAAGGGCAGGATCCTCAGAACTATTTTTGACCTACCTAGATCTAGGCTGGATGTTGTGCAGCTCTCCGGTGTTCAAAATAAATGTAAATGTATGCTAGCAGGGAGAAGACTTCATTTTCTGGCAAGTTAAATAACTGCCTGACATATCTCATGTGCTATCCTGAATGAAAAGTTCCATCCCAAGTAACTCAGGGACAGGTGTGCTTCATCAGCACTCAGAAATTCCTCCCTCGTTGAACTTTCAGGCAATTGCATGCTTTTCACCCTAGGTGGAAAGTAAATGAGGTTTATCCCTGCAGCAAATCCTTCAGAAGACTGGCACCGTCTGCCATTCCACGAGGACTGCAGAGATACAGATAAGGAAAAGCAAGCCTAGGAAGCCTTACCAAGGCATATAAATATGCCTTGTATTAATAGCTGTTTATTAAAAGAGGTTATAAAACACATTTTCAAAGTTCAAATAGTGGCCACCTTAGCCACGAATGTCCAAGGAATATACTTAGATCAAAGTTTTATGACCTCTATTTATTACAGCAGATAGCACTACCTGAAAATACCCACTTTTAAAATCTTATTACTGTCAAATTCCTTATTTAGACCAGTGACTTGACATTCTTGCATGAGTGAACATTAAAGTTTTTGCCTTTTTAACCTCCTAATCCTGGTGCATAAATCTTTTATAACTGATTCTATTCTGTGTGTCTTTTTGGTGTTATTGGATTCTTATCTTTCATTCCAGTCTAGGTTTCTGATTTAATATATTAAAAACTTCAGCTCAGCTTTGCTTTCTTTATTAAGATACAAAAGAGGTAGAAGCTTATAGAATGCTGAATGAAAAGCACATTTCTCTTTTTTTTTTTAAAGGAAAATTAAAAAGTTTTAGTTTAAAAAGAAGCTTATATCACCCTCTCATGTGGCACCCCCTTATGACTGTCACACAAATGCAGAGAATTACTTATGATTTTGTACATTTGCTCTCCCTTAGCTGCTTCTGCTCAGATAGTGAGGTCAAGCCCTGCAGCCCTAATTCTACTGGGAGGTCTCAGCAAACTCTTCCTTCTCCAGAGTGCTGCTGGAAAATCTCTCCCTGGGGATCTGCTGACAAGGGTCAGCGTATGGAAGGACACTGACCTAAAATTCTCCTTTACTGTCCTGTCTTGCCTTCTTCTCCTAGAACTTACACTACAGCTGGGTGAAAAAGCAAAATCAGAGGCCATTCCACCAGCAAAAAAAATCCAAAAAATTAAACCAAACCCAAACCCTAAATATTCGTATGAGTAGTAAAACCAGTTAAGTCTGATTTGTGTCTCAGGAGGGTCTGTTTTAAAGGTTTTCTTATGACAAAGAAGGGCTGCCAGCTGAAAGGCTTAAAAGTGATGAGAACTACTTTGGCTGTAGGGTGTTTGCCTTTGGAAAATCCTGGCTGTACCCACGACAGTAGCGTGTCAGACTAACAGCCTGCCAGATTAGCTTACAAAACGCAGGTCAGATCCTTCACATGGGTACATCCAAGATGCCTAAGGGATGGATGAACTTGCAATGATAGCAGGATAACAGTTGAAATTAAAAATTTATCCGTACAGAATTAGATGTTTGGGCCACTACTGGACATAGAAAAAGGGGTGGTTAAAATACATCTTTTCTGAAAAGATGAAAGTATAGAATAGAGAGATTTTTATCCATATTTAAATTAAATTGACCTGCTTTAAATAAAAAAATCTTGTTCATGCCTGGAGTACAGCTGCAATCACATACATTTGAACATGAATAAATTTTCCTTCCCTTTAAACAGGGAGTCTGTTTAAAATTTTACGTACATATACACCCACATTCCCCTTGTACCCTGCCTTTCTGTTGTGTGACTTAGCCACACCATCCTCAAGAACCCTGGCAGCAAATGGAAAAAGCAAGGTTGGGAAAACTCATATGCACTTCACTTTTTATTTGGACAAAGCACAACCCAGACACTAACAGTAATAGAGGAGTACTCAGTATTAGAGCCTTAGACTCAGACTCAACTACTGATGTTGAAAGTGATCTGTACTCAGGCTAAAGGGAATGAGTGGGCAAATGGGGTTTGCTTGCAGGAAGAGCTGAAAGCCCTGACCCAGGAGGCTGCCAGCCCAGGGTGAGATGGCAGCCAGCTGCCTCGGGGTGTCAGGAGGGAAATGTTCACATGGCATTGCTGTGCTAACTGCTGGGACACAGCCACTCAATGCTGTCTCATGCACCTTTCCAAGATTGCTTGTGAGAATCTCTGGAAATCAATCTGATAAATCTCCACCTGAGCTTTTTAGGTTACCCTACTTATTTTCTGCTTTGTGATTCATGCCTGTGAAAAACAAATCTAGAGCACAACTGTGTGAATCCTATCTCTGCACAGCTGCAGCAAACCCAGATCATTTGTATTGGCCATGGGAGGCACCTGTGCCCTAGGATGCAGGTTTCCCAAATGAAACCCAACTGTGATCTGATCCAAAAAGTGGGATTCTACCAGCTTGGTTGTGCTTCACACCCAGGGTGGTAAAATCCTGACAGATCTCACCATCATTCCATGTGGTGCTGCTATTATTAATCCCTGGTTCAGCTGCCAGTTACTGCAGGTGCTCTTCTGCAGATAAAAGGGGGCTTCCTCCCCACCCCTCTTTTAATTTTGTGCAAGTTCTCTGACCTGGAAACCTGACATTTTCTGGTTCACACTTATGCACATTTCAGCTCTCCTCCTTGAGTCCTCTCTGGAATCTGTACTGACAGGAAAAAGGCACAGACAGGAGAGTCTGCACCCACCCAGAGGAAATGCAGACAACACAGCCTTGTCAGGATGGTCAGTCTCAGTTATTCCCCCTTTACTACCTCAACTAATTTATTCCAGCATCCACTGCAAACGCTTGCTTTCCTATACAGCATTTTCTAAAGGCTACCCAGCCCCACTACTGCCCAGGACAGCAAACTGAAAGATTCCCCTCAGCTTTTATAGGGGAAGAATACTTAAAAAAACCCCAGATACCAGCATAAGTTTTCCCTTACTTCTTGAAAGAAAGGGGGATAAAATAGGAAGTAGGTTCTCTCCAAGCTGACAAGCCTGCCTGTGTTCAGAGCACTGCAGAAACTGCCAGAGAACATTGGATTTGTAGAAGAATAATTCCGACACACGGCTGCCAAGGTCAGTCTGCCTTGTGCACTGGGCTGGCAAGCCAAACTTACTTACATAAGTAATAGCTGTCGGCAGTCAACTCCAAATTTGGCACAAACTTCCCCCCCTTCACCCCAGTGTAAAAGGAAAAAACACATTAAACTTGTTCTGCCTTAAGCTGTTTTTCCCTCGCTTATTTATTTTTTCCATCTCTTCCAGGCTGATATGCTCACAACTACTGCTCCAAGCATAAAATTCAGCTTTCAGCAAGGGCCTGATGGTTTTCCCAGTTTGTCTGCAGGCTGTTGGGATGTTATCTCATTAATGGTGCAGAAATGCCAATAGGAAAGGTCATGGAAATAAGTTGGGTCATCTAATCGAATGCTCTGATTTCATCATGCATTCCTTGAGTCCATCTCATGCCAACACCTGAGGGATATTTCATGCCCTTACCAGCAGCAGCTGCTGCTTACAGTGGGATCACCACAGGGTGGGATGTATGGTTCTGTTGGCACCTGGGCTAAGTGCAGGGGCACAGGACACTCACCTGTCCCTTGCCAGGCAGCAGCACACACAAGGGGCTCTTGCAGGAAGCCCTGCACTCCCCCAGGGCAGCTGGGGAAGGGCTGAGCACCCTGGGCTGGGCTGGAGTGGGGCTCTGGTCCAGGGTGGGTTTGGGCAAGTCCCACCTGGGCCTCTGCCACATCCCCAAAAACTATTTCCAAACTACAAACTCTGTCTCCCAAGAGATGGCAAATTGCAAATGAAATAGCAGAGATAGTGAAAAAGTGGCTAACAGGAGCTTTAGGAGAAGAATAGAAGAATGTGGAAATAAGCCCCTGCCATTTCTTACATTATCTGAGAGCTGTTCCGCCATGAATTGTCTGTAATAATTAGCATGAGAATATCTCCTTGATGACATTCATACTGCATAAAAGGGTCTGCATTTCCTCCATCAAAGTGCATATTTATGAACTGAATCTCCAAAAAGACGGAGCATTTGATAGTATTATTTTAATATTTTTTGCATATGATTAGAAGCTTAAACTTCAAGAAGCCCTAATAATAAAAAAGACTATCAGGTTTCTGCTAGTCACCTCTGTTCCTAGTAAACACAAACACATATATGGAAATCACTGTTTAAATATGAAAGTGATAGACTATGCAAGATAGAATGGCATGAATAAATTTACTTTTGTTCTTTAATGATCCTGAGAAGAGTGGCTCAAAAAACTCAACCTCAAATACTGTAGCCATTAAGTGGCATTTGGTGTTCTCAGTTCTCATTTGTTTCTTGACCCTGGTGCCAAACTATTTGAGTCACACTAAAAGCCCCTACTTTCTGTGTACACTTATGAATGTGCATGCTACTGCCCCTTTGCTGTTCAATACATCTTATTTTATATACCTGATTGTTAAAATTCCTCATATCCAAAGTCTTCATATCCATATCAAGTCTTCATATCCAAAGCTGGACTCATCAAGGGTGGGATTATAGGGCTGTGAGGACATACATGTGCCAGCAGCTCGAGTAGCTGGAGAGGCCTGAGTTTGGCACCGCTTCTCAGGTGTCAGACTATCTGGAGGCTTGTCAACAGAGCCTGCCCAAAGCTCACACACCTGGAGCTGCTTCTGCTTCCTCCTGGCGCTATTTCCAGCCCTTTGTTTCAGCACCTACACTGAGCAAGCACCTGCCAGTTTAAGGACTTGAAATGTGAAAGACAGCTGGCAGTTACAGAAGTGTTTATAGAGAAAATGCTCCATTTGGTTACTGTCCTTCCAGCAGAAACGTGCAAGAGTGTGACAGCTGAGGCCGGACAGGGAGCCACGGAGGGACTGTGTGTGTGCAGTTGTGTTCAGGAGGTGATGGACCACCAAAACTACTGCCATGGCATGCCCAACTGTTTTGCAATGACCATTAGAAAATATTTCCCCTGTGGGCTATATTTGCTCCCATTTTGGTTTGCAAGACCCTGGTGCCGCTGGTGAATCCATGGATCTGTGCATGGTGGCCTTGGAGCTCAGATCTGGAAATGGCAATGTGAAGAAGGATGGGTTTCTCACTAGGTTTTAAAGGTTGCCAATGTAAAGTTTGGAAAGTTGAGGAGAAAGCAAAAGGAAATATTAGTGAGGTTTGGTCTCTCCAAGAGAGAAAGAAATTTTAGAGCGATATTGAAAACAGTGCTGTTGTTACTACATGGCCTGAAAATCTTCCCACAAGAGTTCTGCATGGAAAAGTTTCAAAGTTGTCAGTATTAGAAAATTAAATTCCTGTAGCTAAAGCCTTGTTTTGTTAAAAAGCCAGCTATTTTGAGTAGTTTCAACACTTATATTTGACAAATCCTTTGACATTTGGCATGTATCACTAAAGCTCCATTTCTAAAATAACATATCTTTTATTAGTTAACAATAAATAATCTGTACTTAATTCTTGAATGCAGATAACACTACATTTTAGGCACCAACAAAATAACGAGTAGTGCATTTCTTGTTCTTAGGGATGAGAAGAGTCTGGCTAAATCTCCATGCTAAAGAAGAGAACTAATACTTGCTAAACAAGTAACTATTCAAGACATCTCAATTTTTCTGATAACTAAACAGAATATTCTGAATGCAACAATCCACAAAAAGAATCTCTTAACTATTAAAAAATTTCTGGAAATATTACAGCTTTACCTGGCATACTCAAAATAGTAATAATAGTAAACACTCTTTAGATAAAGCATTGCTTGGAGTAATCTAAAAATGCAGAAATTTAGCACATCTCCACTTTAATTTTTTCCCTCCATTCTAAAACAAAATAAAAAAATGAATGGGTGAAATCAGTCAGAGAATGGATAATAAGGAGGAAATGTCAACCTGTGCACCATAAACATAAACCCTGTAAAATGCTTGTCCTGATCAGAAAACAACCACATCATCCAGAATGTGCACAAGTGACTGGGTGTTTTCAGAAAATGTTAATTCTGTACCACCAGAAATTCATCTGGGAACACACACATCAGTTTTGAAGGATGGCTTTTCTTGGATCTGAAACAAAGTTTCTGATCAGAAAAAAAGAAAGGATAATTGATGGTTCAGGTGTTTTCAGGGCACCTGGGAATCATCCCCACTCTATTCAAGTCTCCATTTTGCTCCTAAAAGGAAACTTCAATGTGAATCTCCCAGGTGAACATTTTAGCTATTGTCTAATCTGAGATGGGGGAGATCTCACAAAAACTCTTCACAGAGTTTTAATTGCATCCTGACTTTGTGCAGGACATCTTTTGGATGTCTCGAAGAGCTGCTGTGATGTGAGGAGGTGTTTCTGAATACTGGCACAGGACCCTGCTCCTGTCCACTCCTCTCCTCACCCCTCCTCCCTCAGCAGAGTGAGCAAGAACCAAGAGCAAGCTTACAGTCTCATGCTTATGAGGTTATCAGAATAAAAATTCACCCACATGAAAGGAGGAAAATAAATCCTATTACTGTTAGTACTGATTTAAAAATCACCGTTGTTTTACTGATCATTCTTATTCATAATTCAGCTTATAACTATAAAAGATGAAGGGGAATATGCCCTACTTTTCCCTTTGTGATTTGACAGCACCTCTGTTGAGTAGCTTTGCCATGAAAACCAATGGTCGCTCAGTTTCCCCTGCTGTGTTTTTGGGTCTTCCACAACACAAAAGGAGAGAAGAAAATCTGGAGTAGGGGGAGGAGAACCCAAATGAAATGCCTCAGGCAATTACAGCCCTCAGGGTGACTTGTGCCAACCCTTTACTTGCTGTTTGCCTAGAAAATGATCAGTGGACAACGTGTTTTTCAATTCAAAAGAAGTATTTGCTCTTATCAGCGACTGGAGGACAAATCCATCCTCTAATGGCTGTGAGTAAGAGTCCAAAGTCTATAATCTCCATAGAGCAGAAGCCTGCAGACCATGTGAAAAGGGGACAATTGTCCAGTCAGAGGAGTGAATGCAGAGAATGAGGGTGAAGTTTTAAGTCACCCATGTTGTCACTAGCACCCTTTATTCCAGCTGAAGACACAGCCTCTGGAGGCAGCCCTGAGGCCTGGCAATGCCAGTGTGGTTCCATGTGCACACATGCTGTGCACACCTGCATGGCCTCTGCCTTCTCTGCAATTTGATGCCATTCCAGCCACATCTACCACCTTCCCACCATCCAGCCTCTAACAGGCAGGGTATCTGCACAGGGGCAGAGGTTTTCCTCTGCCCGTGGATCAAAGAGCTGAAAAATCCATTTTCTCTCTCAAAACCTTCCTGGCTTCCTACCCTGACAATGAATGCATCCCAGTGAGATCAGCCATGTCTCGAGTTTTTTGTTAGCCATTTCCAAAGAAGTTGCTGCTTCCCTAAGTGGCTCTGCTGTACTTTTTTTGGGATTCATGATGATTCCCTGCTGCTGCTTAGAGCATTTGTGTGTGGGCAGACCCTTGCTGCCCCAGAAACCTGTGCTTGCCTCCCTGAGTGTCACTGTGCTCTATTTCCCAGAACTTTACTGACATACAAAGTCACCCAGGACCTTTTCTCACACTGGTTTATCTCGTGCTGTACTTGGCAGCTGACAATAAACATCCCCAGCTGCACAGAGCCCAGAGCAGTGAATCTCTCCTGACATGCAGGCACGCCCTCTCCTCTGCCCAGACCACCTGCAGCAGTGAGGCTCACCTTGCTGTCACCCACCTGTGATGCTCCTGCCTGTTTTCTCTATTTGCTGAACTTTTACTTTGTAGCCATTTCACTCACATTTTTCTTCAATTATGGAATCATTCTACCTGACAACGCTGCTCATTCAGTTTCTCCCTCTCCGTAATTTCATGTGAATCTCTCCATACAAAGCAGGACCTACTTTAAAGGTCTTTTGCTCTGTGTTGTTTTCCATTTGTTTCTCTTGTGTATTCTGGCTAAGGAAAAATCAAACAGAGACAGATTCTGCTACTTGCTTTTACTCATGCTACAAAACAGCTTATTCAGGAACGAGCATTCTGCATGCATAAAAACACTGAAAATCTGTGCTTTTATCAGGAAACAGAATTTGAATGCATGGTACTGGGGAGTTTCACATATCTTGTGTGGTCTAAACCAAAAATACAGTAGTGAGCTATTAAAATGCAGTCAGTAGTGCAGGTGTGTGTGTTGTTTTGGTTTTTTTTACAGTAGTGTCCATTTACCTGTTGATCCACAGCAACTGACTTACTTATGCATTTTGACGTCTCACAGCTAAAACCAGTAATTTCATTTTTGGTGAGCAGTTTTCCAGTCAGGCAGTGAGGTCTGCTCCCAGAAATTCCTGCACCAAAGAACAGCTCTCCAGCAGCAATAGTTCATGGTCCCTCAGTAACCTCAGCAGAGGGATTATTTAGCACACACACTCCAAGACACATCTTCCAGCTGAGGAACCCACCTGACACTCTGGGCTGGAGATCAGCCCAGGTAGATGCAAGTTCCCCCCTCTCCTGCTGAATCTAAATTGATATGACATTCTTCTCTGTCCTTCAGCTCTCTGATGGAATTTGGGGTCCCTTATAATAATATGCCATTACCAAAACTGTCCCCAGCCCTGAAATATTCCAGCCTGTCTCCAGAGAGTGTTTCACCAAGATGGAAATGGGCACTCCGTCACCCACACCACAGACACTGGCACCATCTATTCCTGTCTGGGATCTATTCTGACCCCATCCTGGGAGGGGCATGACTGCAGGAGCTCCCTCCTCCCATGGAAGGGGCTGCTCCATGCAGTGCAGACTTTACCCCCCTCAGTTTGGGAGCCTGCCTCTCCTCCCTGCCCTGAGCCCACCAGGCAACTCTGCATCATCCCCAGGGAGGGGTCAGCTCCTCGGCAGGACTTCCCAAATCTCGGGGTGTTATTTAAAACCCTTGCAGCAGATATGTTCCCAAGTTCACCCCTTGGTCTCTCCCACTGCCATGCACATAACAGATGACACCATTTAACTGCTCCAGCACACCATCCATCATCTCTTGCAGCTCCACAGGTGCACTGGCTCTGCCATATGGCAGCTCCTTAGACTTGAACAGCCCCCTTGCATGTGCTCACAGCACAGGGTATTTATTAATCTGCAGCTGGTGGCACATGCTGATGTGCTTAAGACAGGTCAAGATTTTTAAGCCTCTCTCCTCTGTCATTTTGAAAGTCATGATTTAAGCTCAGCTGACCATCACCTGTCAGGGTTTATGGCCTGCATATGTTAAGCTTCTATCTTCTATTTGAGTGTGGCAATAAAATTTTAAATAAAAATTAGTGATAGGAATAAGACTTTTCTCAATTAACTGTAGAAGGTTTTGACATTTTTTCTTAATGCAGGAACATTTGCCCTAGTGATTTCCAGAGCAGGGAGGGAGCCAGCTCCATCCTGACCTGTTTAGTGCCCTCACCATTGATCCAGGTCCCAGAGCAAAGTGGCAGCACTAGGAGGGGTGGCCAAGTCCCTGCTCCCAACAAGAAGCACACATTGACTGAAAGTGGAGGCCACAACGTCCCAGAAGCAATGTTGGTAATACTTTGGACAAGCCTTTACTGCAGCTTTTGTTCTCAGCTTCCCTTAGGACTTGAAATATAAACTTCCTGCAGGAAGGCTTGCCCTAGGAGATTTGTGCTCTGATTTGGGAGTCTTGAAGGGTTCAGAGAAGCATCAAAATTTCAACCTGTGACTACAACCACAGGGCAGTGAGCTCATGCTCCTCTAGCGCTCCATCCCTGCTACATTCCAACAGCACTGTTGTACTCACTTAAAATCCCCCAACATATCAACACCTGCCCCCCCCAAAGAAAAAGTACCCCCAAAGCAATATTAATAGGTATGATTTTTATTCCATTGGAGACCTGCAGTTTTCTAATTTTTAAAAACACTGTGTATCATCACACAACACGAAATAAAGGAGACCTACTTAGTCCTTTTGCTTTTTGCAATTATAAATTGCCCATCTCCTTGGAAATTAAAAGTGGGCACTGGTGATCATTTATTGTTTTAAAACAACACACATCTCTTTGATTTAGGCAGCAATATTCACTGTGGTTTAGGCCCAGATCATAATTCTGTGAAAGAACCAAGCAGAGGTGAGCTCTGCTGAAAACCTGAAGAGATTTAAAACAAAATATTACTTTTCCATTTTATGTCTGGTCTTTATTAAAGTGATATTTCCCCCTCATCCTCTGAAACCTTCTGGAATTTTAAACTTTATTTCCCCTTTTTTATTTGAATGGACACTTACTTCAACATCTTTAAAGCTATTTAAAGTGCAGATACTAAACGTGAATAATTGCCTTCTGATTTTAGTGCATGATGAAATAAAAACCGACAATGCATGTCTTCTGGTGACATTCACACCTGCATCTGTGACAGAGACTTCTAATTTGATGAAAATTAACTTTACTCTGGGCTAGAAGGGCAAGTTTTTACCCAGCTTCAGTATCATATTCTGCATCACTTTTCTCCTTTACATGGGTCATGGGCTAGCAGGAGGAAAAGGAGTGGATGAATAGATGAAATCTGAACATTTTCAGTCCTTTATCATCTTGAAGCATCTCACTAATTGAAAAAAAAAAAAGGGTAGAAAATGGATGCCTGAGCACCCTATCATGAAATTCTTTAGAGAAGCAATAGGAAGAGAGAAGGTCCTTCATCACGATCATTCCAACACCCAAGTCCCTCTGCTACCTCCTGAAACAATTACCAAAAAAAAAAAAAAAAGCCACCAAAATTCCTCCCTGGGTCTCCCTCAGCCTCTTTCTTCCAGGCTAGGCACTGCTCACTAAAGAGTTGCAAAGCTTGTGCCTGGGAAGAAGTGAACCTGAGCAAGTCCAGGCTCTGGTGAGCAGGGCATGCAAGGGAAACAAGGCTGACATTGCTGTGTAAATGAGCTGTGAATTATTCAGGCCCTTTTGTGAACACAGTCAAGACCTCTGGGAGATAAAGGATGGCTACCAAAGTAAAAAGTGTATTTTAATGAAATATAAATATTAGATGGAATATTACATGGAAATACTCTGGAGTCTTACACATCATTTCCAGGGAAGGAAAAAGCATATTTTTGAATCTCTTGAGGTGCCAATTCATTAATTAGTACGGATATGAAAGATATATGCTGAAATGCATCAGTCAAGCAATTATGGAAGAAGTATAATTTGAGAGCATAGTCTGGCAATGATAAGTCACTTTTATGCTCATTTATATTCACTTCATTGACATTTTATTTAGCAGGATATAAACAAGTAGAAGCAAAGAAGGACCAAGTGGCTCCTGAACAAGGTCACTAAGGATTTTTCTGGGGACATGGCACATTCCCCTAGCAGAGCAGTGGTGTGGCACAGACCCTGCTGCAAGACCCAGGGCTCCACCACTCTTGCCCAACCTCCAAATCCCTGTGTGTGCCCTTTTCTGTCCTCATTCCCTGTCTCAGCAAACCTCTTCCCTTGGGCAGACTGTGAGCAGAACAGTGCAGAGGATGGTAGTGCTGCTGCCATGAGAAGACTGTCTTTTCTTTAAAATGCCTTCCTCTGAGGTTTGGAAAACTGTGAATTCTTACATCCTCTAGCAGCCACTCCTGCTTCCAGAAATCTCATGTAGTAAAGGCTGTAGAAGTCAGGTCAAGCTTTATTCCCTAAAATTTCTCTACATATTAGCTACGTAAAAGCAGTATGAAAGAGGTTGATTTTAGGACCTTGTCCCTTTCCATGAGATTCTGCCTGATGTAGTTCATTTACCTAAAATCAGAGTAAGAGAATTCCAGACTATGAAGCTTGAAAATAGTTGGTATTTACATTATGTTTGATACCCAGTATAAATATTTGCGTTGCAGTTACTGGTGTAGTTATTTTGTACCAGTTCCTCAGACAAGATGAAGCAGTTAATTTGACTCTTTTATTATTATCTGTTTACTGTAAATGTCCCAGTTGTCGTCTAAAATATCATTTCTCTTATGGCTAGACCAGAAGGACATTTGTTAAAGTTATTTTCTTGCCAAGCATCAGCCCATTGTTATATTAGCATTTTATGCACCATTACTGGTAAGAAGGGTGTAGGGTGAAGACAAACTTTCACTCCCATTCTCATCAGGATCAAGTCCTTAGACAGAGAGCCTTATTGTGTATCTGTGACAGTACCTACATTTTCAGTGTGCTCTTTCAAGTGTGCTGTCCCATCAGTTTAATTTTCTCTTTCAGCTTCTGAAGTGACTTTACAGGACTTTACACACTTACCCATCAAGGGGAATGTGCATTCCTTAATATTTCAGCATTGTATATTGCTTACAACATGCTGTGCTAAAACAATGTGCAGGCTGAAGAGAAACCTTCTTAATTCACAATCTTCTGTGAGGCAGTCTTTTTTTGTGCAGCTTTGCCAGAAGAAGTCAAACGACTTCTCCCACTGACTTCTTTCATTCACTCCTTGAACTTTTCCATACATTTGCTGCAGACTGATTTCCTGATCTACATTTTCCTTTGATACTGACAAAAGGGGATGAAAAAGAGAGGCTTCCCTGCAAAGCAGAGTCAAGAAAAGGTTTCAACTCTCTGTCACATGGCACTTTCTATTCCCTCACATTTGCAGCCCAAGGTGTCACAGTCAAACATGACTCACCATCATGCCCCATAACATATGCAACAAAAGGCTTAATTTTCTCTTTTAGCACCCTCGAGGTAAAATGTGGTGCTGTAGGATAGGTTACCTTGCATAATTACCACTATGAATCTGACACCACCTCCCAGTTTGTTCTTTTAATAACCTGTGCTTTTAAACCTCTACATTTTGCGTATTTGTTTGGAATTTGTCACTGTTTCCTGAAGAACTGAAAGCAAAGCATCTTTTGAAACTGTATGCCCACTGTTTCCTATCTTGGTGGCTGAGGAGAAAAATACTCAGTTATTCTGTTCCTGTAAACTGATGAGAATGAATGACCTTGGTGCTGAGAAGAGCTTCTCAGTATTTTCTGGTGAGCTTATGTACTCTGAGGGGCCTGGACTCAGCTTTCTTTCAAAAACAGTTGAGTAGGACGAACATAAAAGAATTGGGTCTGGCAATGTTGTGAGCTGAAACATCAGGAAAGGAAGTATTTCCCCCTCTGCTTTTCAGGAATATCACATTTCTGTTTTCTGAGGTATAGGCTAATTTGGGTCTTTTCTGTTAGACAGTCTTGAGTAGTGCTGCATTCAATGTGTAAGCGGCTTGTGAGTGAGAAAGGCAATTCAGCTTGGGAAGCAGCAGCAGGATGCAGCAAGTCGTTCAGAGAGGAGGAACTCAGCCAGACCTCTCTGGTGCATCTGTAACACAATTAAATCTCCATAACGACCTCCATTAGGCCCAGCATGTAAGTCACTAGAAACAACTTTTGACTTGATGAACATTTTCCCTTCTAAACAGTAACATTTCAGTTCTATTACTTTTGCACCGTTTTAGCCATATGCTAAATATTAGAATGCATCATTCTCATTTACCCTTCACATATTAAGGTGAAAACTCTGACCTAGTGCATTCTAATTACTTGGCTTATTAGCTTCACATTATATCAGTAATGGTGGATAGCCAACATAATTACCAGGACTTGAAAAATTATACTTTGCTGTACTATTTCATGAACTGTGAGACTGTTCTCCCTTCTTATTAACGTTCTTACTTAATGGGTTGACCAGATTTTTTATCTACCTAGACCATTGATCAAACAGATAATTTTAGATTTTAACTGCAATTGAGAAATTGCCCCCTAAAACAGTGAGATATATGGGTTTTTTACAGGAAAATACAGACATTTATTATTCTTCTGTGCTTCTTGTTGACAGGCCACCACAATTAAGTAGTTACTGCGTGCTACTTGAATTCTGTTTTCAACTTTAAAAGCTTTGTGAAATTTAGAGGGAAATTATTTTTGGTCCTTTTATACTTTCAAATTTTTACCTTTGTAGTCACTACAATCCTAGTTTTCCTTTTTCTTTAATTAAAATATTTTTTTCTCTTTCTGGAAGCAAATACAACTTCCACACCTTTTTGTTGTTTAAGTCGAATGCTGACTTTCAACCCAAACCTGGCAGGACTGACAATGAACTGTTCACCAGTTCAGCCTAGGAGGTGGATCTTGATCCCAAATACTTTTAGCTTAAAGTATAGAGCTACAGAAGAGATTAGTTTGTTGTGCTGGTTTTTTTTTTTTGATGGAGACTCCTGCTGAAGGGGATAAGAGATTCGTGTGAGTGGTCACCTCAAGCTGTGCCTTGAGGTGTTTTAAGCAGATTATTATTGCCAGGCCATCCTGAAAGGAACATCCCTGGTCCTGGCTGGCTGGGACCTGCAGTGCCTCCTGTACAATGTGCTTTTCTTGCCTGGAATGGGACTCATCCATGTCACTTGGCCACTAGCCCAGCACTTCTGTCCTCCAGGGAGACCTGCCAGCCAGGCTCACTGATGCCCACGTGTCCCGACAGAGCGGTAGCTCTGAGGCACTTCTGGAATATTTTCCCCCAGACCACAGAAGCAGTGGGTCAGTGCACAAATGTGAGCTAGTCATTTTCAAGGAATTAATCTCAGAAGCTCCCGGACTGAATTAATCAGCAAACCAGCGCTCCTACGCTTTTTGGAAGCAGCCACAGTAACCTCCTGGCTCTTGGCAGATGGACCTGCACTTCTGCAATGCTGTGACAGCTGGAAGAGTTTGATGCTGTCTTGACTCAACATATCAGTCAGAAGCTTTCCCTGTGGGGAAACCTATGTGTGTTTTAGGCTTATTTAGCTGGAAAAGAAATAAAGATAAATCTTTAGTTGTTTTTTGTTTTGTTTTTTTCCTTTTTTTTTTTTTTTTTTCTAAGCAGGACAAGAAAATCTTTCACAGCTTCCTAAATGAAAGGGAAAGTTGCTGAGAGAGAGAATGACACTGGACTTTAAGGTTCCCTTTGAGAATTTCAGTGAAGGGATAAATTCCTTCTTGGCTCATCCACCTGACCAGAAGATAAAGTGAAACTGTACATCATCACCCATTAAAAAAATCCATTCTCCCTGTGCAGCTGTGCTATCAAAAGCACCTCTCCTTCTTCATGACTGCACCATTAATAGAAGAGATGGTTTAGAAATGGCCAGTGATTATTTAATAAATAATAGGAAATTACTTTTTGAATGTAGCAGGGAGCAACTGGAAATGTATTCTTCCTGCAGGATTTGAATGGGGTGCTACTTAATTCTATTTTGCTTGGTGCAATCAGTTTAATAGTTCTGATTTTTCTTGACCTCTCTGCACGAGGGACATTGTTATAAAAGGAAATATAATAAAAAAACTTCTAAGGGTAATAGTAGAGACAAAAAAAGGTAAGAGGCAGTCTGAGCCTGAATGTGAGGCACCAGTGTTAGTGCAGATCTACAGGTGGTCTGACGCTTTCCTACTTGAGTGATTAGGGCTCAGCTCAAGCTGCATTTGAGATTACTGGAGGCATTAAAGCCACAGCCCTCGATATTAAAGAGATGGAGGTGAAGGTTGAGAAATTTCAGTCACAAATTGGATAAATTTCCCAAGTCTCTGGCTGCAGTGCAACACTCATTTATTTGCAGTGAATTTAACAGACAGGGTGTTGAATGAGGAATTACTTCCCAGAGTGGTGTATTAAGTTAGGTAGAATCTGCCTGAAGCCAGAACAATGGGTTGCTTTTGTGCTAATTTCTGCTTTAAAAATGATTAAATACACCTGACATTTTATGTAATCTTATATATTTAAATTAATATGAAACTCTAACTGTTTTTTCAGAGTCTATGTGTATGTGTACACTAGTCATTATATATTTAAATTAATATGAAACTCTAACTGTTTTTTCAGAGTCCTTTTTTCACTAGTGTATGTCTATGCCATAATATGCATTGTGTAATATATAACTGTGTATCTTGTGGTTTCCTGATAATTTCAGTGAGAGAGGCTTTTAAATTAGCTATTAAATTACCATTCAGAGATTTGATCATCTTCTAATTTCCGTACAAAGCCCTCCACAGGGGATAAATCTAGTTTAAATGTTCTCTTCTTCCCAAGATTTTATACTCTAGCTGCAAGATGATACAACCTTCCTTCATTTCTAACTCAAATACATTACAAGAACCTGAAAGGTTTTAGCTCAGTCTTGTCAAAAAAGTCTATAATGTAATTGTAAATATAATGAGAACTAGGAAGAAAAACATGATTTCTGGTGTTGCTCAGTTCTCTTACCCCTAGCCACAGCTGTGAGAGCTGAGTAATTCAGGAAAGTACAAATGGTGGTGGGGTGATGTCACCCTGATTTCTTAAGATTTTTCTAAGCCTTCTGATGTTTGCATTCTTGTATCAAACTTTCTCACACACTTTCTGTAAACAACTTATTGTTTTGCATTCCTTTATGGAGGAGGAGAAACTTGATGGACTGTTGGCTTGTCCAGTGTCCCTGGAGAGGTGGCACTTTCACCCTCCAATCCTATGTCACCTTTGGAAATCTATAAAAGTAGGAGTGAGAAAATAAATCTCTCTCTTCCTGGCCTGAGAACAGCAGTGTGTCTGCGTCGTGTTGTCTTGTGTCCTATAGCGACAGGGTTTTTAAATACTTCTTTATGCTAATTGTCTCCTCAAGTTCCCTTGCTTACTAGAAGAATTGAAATTCTGCATTTTATTTCTTGTGATATTTTTTTGGGCAGATGAACTCTCACTGCTTTTTTGGGCAGGAAACTTGCAGAGTTTCCTTGGGCTGAAGGAAGGGCTGAATTCTCTTCCTTCTCTGCATGGAACTGTGGGAAAACGTGAAGGATAAAAATGAGGATAGCCCAGTTCTTATCTTCTTTGTGAGTTTTGCCTTGCAAGATGCTCTCAATCAAATCTATTTGGGTTCTACTTCCTACTGCAAAACACCTTTTAGTAACATGCTGATGACAGAGAGCAGGGAATTGTCATCTTCTTCTTAAAAAATGAATATAAATAGAAAATACAATAAGTCAGGGTTAACCTTGCCTATAACAGTTAAAGTAGTAATGAAAAAACAGAAATACTGTATCTGAAACTAAACTGATCTCATGCCCTTCTTTTGCAGCTTTATTGAGTTCATTTAGTAAAAATAGAGATTTATGCTGTTGCTAAGTGTTTGAGCCTATAATTGCAAACTCAACATGCAAGTTCAATATAGACTTTTTTCCTGGTTCCCATAATATTCAAAACTTACACCTTAAATATCTTTTCATGATGTGTGAACTTTGCTCCAGTACCTGCATTAGCCCAGCAGAGCTGTCTCAAGTGATAGGACAAAGCTGTAATTTTTTATACTGTTCTCCCTTGAGAACAAAGCAGCATTCAAGACTGCTTTTCAAATATGACTCCTTTCTCTGGGTTTACTTCTATGTGTTGCCATGACCATTCACCATAGGCATGTGATCTATTCTTTTTTTCATTCCAGCTGCACAAAAAAAAATAGAATTCCACAGACCATAAGCTGTGATCCACTGCTAGAAGAAAAGGATAAGGATTCTTTTGTCTGTCCCTATAATGGATTAATCTATTTCTGGCCAGGTTCCAGAGTGTATTTCCAACGAATTCTCACTATCAAAAATTACCCAGACATATGTAACCCCCAAGGCTACCATTAATTTTGCTTTCATACAGATTATAACAGACTAATTATTTGTTCCTCTTGAGGTTCACACAGACAGGGTGTATCTACATCCATTGTTAAAGACAAGCATGTGCCTCTCTAAGAAGAGTATTTACCTCTCAAGCTTTCCTTTCCTCCTTTGTTCTTCTCTTGTCCTCTAACACTCTCAGAAGTTATTGTTATTGGGTACTAATTTAATAAAAATGCAGGAGATTCTGACTGAAATGATAACCACCAAAGCTGTTCAATTGCTTTTCTGCGTAACGACTCTGATTGAAATTCTGGTCACAGCAAAGTCGAAGGCAAAATTTCCTTGGCTTCTGCAGGGGACTGGGATTTCATCTAAGGTGAATATTGTTTTTGATTTAGACACAAATATCTTATAACAGTTTCTGATTCACAAGTCTCGTCTAGCATTATACCACATTAAACAAGCCAAGAAACTGTAATCTAAAGGATATTGTCAAGTGGAGGCAGAACATCTATTCCTTTCAGGTGCTGTATGCTAAATAGAAATCCCTTTGCTTGGCATGTGACATCTACCAGGGGATAATGCTATCAGGTGTGCCCCATGTGCTGTGGACATCATCGCTTTTGAGGCAGAGGAGGACAGCAAAAGAAACAGCAACGCTCCAGGAATGAAAGCAGCAGTGGAAGAGGAGAAAAGCTGTCACAGGGAATGCCTTGTAGGTGATCTAGAGATACTTCCAAAATACTTGAATTCATTTCTCATGCAGCCCTCCCCATAAGCAGGATCCATCCTTTCCAACAGACTCTTCAAACAAAACACGTGCAAATAAATCTCAAGTTTTACTTTTTATATTCTGCATTTCCCTATGTACTTAAGAGGGAAAATGACCAAAATACTCAAGTGAAAACACCTACAGCTTAACCAGCAAGTTAGCTCTCACTGTTTCTGCAAACAGGTGAGAGTCACCTCCATTGAATACACAATTTCCTTGCTGCAGGAAGAGCTATCTTAGTACTGCCCTTTAAAGAAAGGCGTAAAGTGATTTAAAATATATACATACATACATGTCTGTATATATGTGCATGTATCTACCTAGTATTTATATACTGAGGTTATGTGTGGGAGCAGAGGAAGGGATTTTTCCTGTTCTAAGCAATTACCTACCCTATCAATAAGTATATATTTCAGCACTTACTTTTTTTCTCCCCATGAAGCCAGACCTTGAATATACATGTTTATTTTTAAGTAACTCCAAATTATCCATGAAATGTTAAATAGGATAATGAACTCATTAAGCATTAATTGCTTAGACAAGAGGCTCTGGTGCCAGCATGATCTGTGTAGAAGAGCTCTCACAGGGGGGTATTTCCAAACTAGGGGAAACTAGGAGAAGTAAAGAGAGCCAGCAGGAGCCTGCAGCTGATGGGACCAGGAGCAATAGCAGCCAAACCCCAAAGTGAATAGAAGCAGACCCTCGGGGAGTAAAACCAGGGCATGGCACAGCAGGATGGGTGCTGAAGCCCTGCCAGCTCCAAAAATGCCTCTATAAACACACCAGCAACAAAAGAGGGTCTGAGGAGGATTTCCAGCCTTGATGGGGCTGCGGGAAAACAGTAACAAAGGATGAGTGGAAAAGACCAAAGTACTTAATGTTACCTTTAGCTCTGTGTTTACTAGTAAGGCACTAAATCAAGTGCATGGTCAGCCAGTTCACAGTAGACACCGAGCTGGGTGGGAGCATGGAGCTGCTGGAGGGCAGAAAGGCTCTGCTGAAAGATCTGGCCAGTCTGGGTTGATGTTCTGAGAACAGTAGTGTGAGGTTCAACAAGGCTGGATCCTGCACCTGGGTTACAATAACCCTACACAGTGCTACAGGCTGGGAGCAGAGTGGCTGGAGAACATTCCAGTGGAAAAATACCCTGTGGTGCTGGTGGACAGCCAGCTAAACATGAGCCAGCCTGTGCCCAGGTGGCCAAGGAGGCCAGCAGCATCCTGGCTTACCAGAAATAGTGTGCCAGCAGGACTAGGGCTCCCCACATGGGAAAGGGCTGCCCAGGCCAGTGGTGGAGCCACCATCCCTGGAGGTATTTAAAAGACAGCAGATGTGGCACTTAAGGGGACGTGGTTTAGTGGTGGGGTTGGCAGTGCTGGGTTAATGCCTGGACTCAATGCTCTTAAAACTTTCTTCTAATGTAAATAATTCTACAATTTTAAATGTGCCAGACTTCAAGCAAGCTTTTCACCAGGCATTTCTTGTGAGTTCCCACAGAACACACAGCAATTTGAGGGAAATGGGAAGAGCAGCAGTTAGGGTGGTTGCACAGGACCTGGTGATGACAGGACATTTTATCATCCCCCTGCAGACGAGCTGGTGCTGATGCTGAATGATCCTGCCTCCCTCCACATCGTTAGAGGAGTGATAAAACATCTCAGTGGGAGGGGAGGACAATAAGCACATGAGGGGACGGTGGGTGACACATCTAATGAAGGCCATTAACGTATCACAGTTAGATTTTCATGGAGCAAGAGAGAAGTCATTAGTCTTTGTGTGTGTCAGCTAGCAGAAAGACTATGGAGCAGCGTCACTTTTCCTCCAGGAATTTAAATTCCCACAGAAGAGATCTTATCTTAAGGTTCTTTCTTCACTTCTCCACAAAATACTAGGGGAACAGTTACAGCAGCACTTGTCTGAGGATGTAGATAAATTGCATTCACTTGTCAAGTTGGGCATATTAGTTTAGGTTAAAATTGCTAAAGCTGAAAAGTTGGTGTAAACATTTGACTTTAAAATGCATTCACTTTGTTAAACTCTGAGTTTGGAATCGTTAAATAGGACAGGAAAAAAAAATCCTGACAAAAAGTAATTAGGACAGGGAGAGCATTCTGTTTGATAGAAAGCCTTTTCTTGGTGAGAAGGATTACTTTAGTGAGGGGGATGAATAGTGTGATCTGATCAAATGTAGAAGAAAATAGTTTATTGAAATGTACTTGGTACAGTTCTAGTGGCAGAAAGCATTTATTTCACCAGAAAACCTACACATATTTGGGATCCTATGCTTGCAGACAATAGTTGGGTCACTAAAAAATATTTTGTCAATTCTTCTTTTGCAAAGTTTTACTTAGCAACTTACTTTTTACTTAGTCTCTGTGACCAAAATAGTCTTTTGAATGTTTTAATACCAAAAATAAAATTTCAATAATTAGCTGATTAACAACCATGCTAAAATAAATTCCATTTTGAGCATCTGTAATATCTTTCTATTAGACAATACCTTTCTTTTCTATTTCATAAAATGAGGGAATTAAATGACCAGTCTCTGGCATGAAATCTCAGCCATATCCTGAAGCCATACTTTCTGCTTCATCTGTGTCATGAAATCACATCAACCAGGGAAGATCCCTGACAGCTCAGAAGGGTGCAGGATTTGCACATCTCTGTAGCCATTCAAAGCATGACAAACTGAGTTAATTTGTGAACATCAGAAATGGACTGTTATTGAACTGGGATGGTAAATTCAAT
The DNA here is from genome assembly GCF_017590135.1 of Pyrgilauda ruficollis. NCBI lineage: Eukaryota > Metazoa > Chordata > Aves > Passeriformes > Passeridae > Pyrgilauda > Pyrgilauda ruficollis. Next base: position 91,789 of record NW_024523856.1, on the reverse strand, counting down.
CACATTCACATCAGTGTGTAGCATCTCCGTGCCTAGAGAGTGTGCTGTAACTACAGCTTTTTTTCATTTTCTGTAAGACTATGTATTCAAAAATATGGGCAACTCATTGGGGGTTATTTTTGTGTGTGTGAAATAACTGTCAGTGCTCGGGTATTATATTTTATAAACAAGCAGTCATAGCAGACCAAAACAGCGCTACCATGGAATTCAGGTTGGGTTCCTTAATCTTAATTTCACCCTTTTCTAAAGAAAAGCAGCAGTTAAATACAAATCCTTGACATACAAGGGCTACTTAGTATTCAGACTTGCACATCACTTCCAGTCATCCTGAACTACCTTGGCCAAGTTCATCTTAAGAGATATTTTACCTCAAAACCCTGGGAAATGAAAGCACCGTTGGACAAAGTCCAATGCTTTGCTCTCACCATTGCTTTCCTGTCCTAGGAATGCTTCAGTCCTGCACATTAACACCTTATTATATATAACCTTATAAAAAATACCCAACCAACCCTATTGTTCTCAGTGACACTGTTCTCACCCACAGAAAAAAAAAACCAGCACCATGCTGATTTATGGGATTTGTGCCAGGGTGGCATTCATGATATTGGACCAAATTCCCTAAGACATCAATCCAGTAGAGGTCAACATAGTTTCTGTAGCCTGCACTGAGTGCTAGAGAGATGCAATGCTCCAAACTCAAATCTTAATACAGAAAATTGTACTGCAATTTTGGGGCAGGAAAGTGTCAAGAAGCAGCAGAAACGCTCTTAATGCCTCTGCATTAAGACCCACATGATTCCTGTTGCTCTGCACCAGGTCCGGGAGATGTAACATATGATGGTAACAGTTATTCATCCTCATTTGGCCTATAAGATATCTCAGAACACACAAACAATCCTGCTCCCTCCTCCTGATGGTCAGTGTATCTTATGGCAATATATTTAGCACATGCTCTACAGATTTCAGCATTAAAAATGTTTTTTAATGGTTTCCAGTAGTCAAACAGTGTGAGCAAGTGACTCAGCTATGGTAATCAGTGTTAATAACAATATATTCATCAAGTATTCAGATCAGAGAATTACACATGTTAATTCTTAGCATTAGTACTATACAGATTTAATTAAAAAAAGTCAAGGAACTGGAGTCCAATAATTTCTGAAATCATATTCTGCTAACCCAGACTGCAGGAAAACTCTTTGTTTACTGGCCAAAACATGTTTGACCAGGCAGGTTGTGAGGTGCATTTCTTTTTCCTTCAAGGCAAAGGGATATTGCTTCTCTTGTGCTCAGAGCATGGAACAGTCCAGGTTTTCATTTTGCATTCAGTTTGCTCTGCACTACCAAAATTCTGAAAAAAGTCCCTCATAGAAACACGAAGAAGCAGATACTTTATTGACTTGTATCACTCATTTCTTATCTAATGCAAATTCACTAAAAAGAGAAAGAAATAATAACTTCTAAGAATTGCTGAGAAGTTGATTATTTTCTAAAACCCCAAATGAATCTATTCAAAGCAGGGCTCAGAATCTAGAGATACAGATATGCAGATGGCAAATTATTTGAAGTTGATAGATTATCTAACCCCATAGTGCTGGGGAAGAACTAACTACAAAAAATAAACAGTTTTTCCTCCTGCAATTTTTTTTCCTCCCAAGGAATTAATACAGTTCTTCAAAAATACTGAAAAAGTAAAAATAGCAGCAGCCACAAAAATTAAAATATACCTTATAGGAACAGACTTGTTTTCCTAGACCTCTTTTTCACAAGCAAAGTGCTGTCAGATGGGAATGTTACCAAATGTAAGAATGAGTAGCTGAAAGTGACCTAGGCCATACAATCTGCTCACTAAAAAATGAGAAAAAAAAAAAAAAAAGATTCCCTTCCATCTTGCCATCTTCCCTTACTGTGGAACTGGAAGTGCATTAAATACCATTCTCTAGTGACTAGCAGAAAGAATATTAATATCCTAGCTAGAGGATATTTCTGCCATGGTTTGGGGTCTTCTGTAATGAGAGAATCAGCTGCAAATGCTAACACTTGTGAGGAAGGAGATAGCAGCCAGCCTGTCCCATCTCATTCCCCATATATTCCTGTAAATGTTTCTCCTTCACTTGTTCGTGCAGTTGTTCATGTCTGCAAGGACTGGCCATGGCCAAGTGCCATCCTCACTGCTGCTGACTGCAGGGCTCAGAGGGAAGGGGTCCTCGGGCTCCAGACATCCTCTAGCACTGGGAAGAGATCCTTCAAGAAGAAGCCAAAAGGAAGACAGAAATGTTTCCATTACAAAGTTCTAAAAATGTTTTGTTTGTCACACTTCCATTCTCTCTCAGTGCCTGCACTCAGCTCGCTCATAAAATTGTCAACAAGACAACTTCTGCATTTCCCTTTATTCCTCCAAGTCAGTTATAGCAGTAACAGCTCTGTCTGCCATCATCTCCAAAACTGATTATGAAAAGAGATTACAGAAGCACCATGTAAGGGACTGTTCCATGCAGTTGATAGCCTATAATTTCTAAGAAAGGGTTGCCCTCAGCTCAATCTTCGAAGGAATGAACTTGAAATAAAAATAGACCCATTGAAGAATGTATAATCTTGCTTAAGAACGAACAAAAGGTGGAGGAAATACAATCACCCCTAAAAGGAGTCTCAGACTGTGTGGAATAAAATGTTTTGAATTAAAGGCTCGAGCTGGTAAACATACTGAAAAGGGCAGAGAGCAGAGCTCTACCTGTCTTGGAAAGACAATTTGATAGGGAAGATAAAGACTGGAAGCTGCTTCAGTCCACTCAAAGTGTTGCATCCTGCAGGGGGTTCAAAATATAACCATGATCCTAACAATGTGAAACCTGTACAAGACACCAGCTTACAAAGTTATCTTAATAGGAGATTCACAGGTTTCCAAAGGAGCTCATAATTTTGGGGAGGCAGTGCTCAAACCTGCACTTCAGCTCCCTGCTGCATCCATTGGGTGGGAAATGAGCAAGAATGATTATTCCAGCATTGCAATTTGTGTCTCTGCAGCAAGGCTTGTATCAGCACTTACCCTGCAGAACCAGGATTTTGAGGAGTTTTATTACCACAACAGCAAAATGTTTTTTTCAGGATTATATTAGATTCATACAGCCTGTGCATGAGAGAAATCCTTTTTTTCATGCAAAAGTGAGTTCATTTTAAGTTATGGATATAAATATGAAATAATTGGACATTTACAGGTTTTGGAGACTGCCATGTTGCTCTAAATCAGTACTGACTTCATCAATGAATTTGTACAATAGTCAAGTTACTACCATGATCTAAATCAATGTTGATATAAATTAAACCAATAAATGTTTATATTATTGTCATGCTCTGGAATGGAGTATGACTTAATCAATAAATAGGGTTGTGATTTGCACCAGGTGGCTAAAGAACAGAGACACTTTCTGGCCTAAACATTTTACTACACATAATGAAAAGAATTTACCAACTAGACTTTAATCACTCAGCTGCTTGGTCAGGTTGAACTGGTAGAATATTTTTTTAACCCAGATAGGAATTACCTAATTGCTACCACAGAACAGGCAGCTCTGCCACAGGTATTTGCCCTTACCCATCATTGTTCAAGCAGGTATGGCCAAAATGTTAATCTCCTGAATTTAAGAAAAGCAAACACAAAAAACCAAGCAAAATACAGGTCTTTTCCAGTTTTCACATCCTTTCAAACAGTACTGAAAGTATCTATTCAGGATACTGCTCACATATATGTCAATATATATTTCTTTGCATAAAAACCTAGCAATGAGTTTAGTTGTCCTTTTAGTTATTTGTTCCAATTTCAGATCTATTTCTACAGAAATCCCTCCAAAAGAAACAGCTTTGAGAATGTAGGTGCTAATTTAAACATGTACTACACCATGATGCTAATTGAGTTCCAAAATGTAATTTTTCATGAGAAAGGTACTCACAATTATTGACCATTTCAAGTCACTGCCAAATCTCCAAAGTGATCAATTTAAAATAAAAATGAAAGTATCTGCTAAAATTAGGGACTGGAGGCTAAATGTATTTAGAATTTACAGAATAAGAAGCACAGACATAATTTCCATGATTTATTTGCTCTGTAGCAGTACCTACGAGTACCACGACAGTCCTTGCCCCAAGCACCGAGCAATTACAGTGCTATTAAAGCAAAATGCGTTTAGTAGATGACACAAATCAGCCCTGCATGGCGAGCACATTGGACTGTAGCACTGCTCTTAAAGTACTGCTAAAATACTTCTCAAAATACTCCTTGAGCCACAAGAAAAAGCAATCCTCCCTCAAATCCTACCCATTCACAGCATGAAGCCATGGAAAATGCACAGGAATAAACTCTGGGACTTGGTCTGTTCAACATGTTCCTAAAGCTCATACCAGCTTGTTGCATGCCTCTGATGAGACTACTTTATCTTTTTAGGCCACGTACTCTTTTATTTATTAAACCACCACCCACATTGCCCCTTTTTAATTTTCCTTTTGACACTAGACCTTCACACTCCTGACTATTTCTTTTCTGCAGCAACCTTTCATCACTTTTACTACCTTGCTAAGAGAGGACATTCTTTCCCTTCACATCTCCTGCAGGGGGGCTTCATGCACTTTTTTTAACCAGATTCATGTAACTTTAGTAATGTATCAGTCATCCACTGGCATCTCTGACAGTCTGTGAATTTATTGGGCGCACAGTCTGGTCCGTGACTGGCAGAAAAAATGATGTGAAAACCATTTGCACAATTTAATACATGGCACATTCAATACTACATTTGATAACAAGCAGTGGTTTCTAGCACTCAACAGGGGGGAAAGATGCCAAAACCTGGGAATGCATTTTGGGCACAGTGAGGGACATTGAGCATTTTGCTCCAGTCCTGTGTTTGTGTCAGGGATCATTTGTGTCTGGTGAACAAGTGTCTTGCAAGTCATTGATGAGTCAGCCTTAATCACATGTTCAGCTGGCCCTGGTCCTGAGAATATTTGGGAATTCACAGAAACATTTCCTATGGACTCCTGCTGCTATTACTAAAGAGTCCCACTGCTGGCAGTGTCCAGCTAATGCTTCATGCTGACAGACATTCTTGCTCTCAGCCAAGGGTGAACTGCTCAGTTTCTGCCTAGAAAATATCTTTCTCCATCTCTTCTGTAAAGAGGTCTTTTCTTGTTACTTTTATTTTCCTATATGAGCTTGAAGTCTTGCTTAATATTCTGTTTATTTTCCATTTCTTTCACTGGCCAGAGGGACAAGCCTGAGAAGAGTGATTTTTAAGAGGTTTTTTCTGTCATCCCAGCCACATCCCTTGCCTGCATAAATCACTGTAGTTGAGAGTTACTGTCTTTGACTATGTGTAGATTCCCCCATTCTGAATTAGATATTTTTCTGTTAAACATTTTCTAATACAAACTCAAAATTTACTTCAGTGCTTTATTTTGGCAAGCATTTATTTGTTGTTTCTTCTTGGTAATGCCCTTTTATCACATTTCCATCTAAAATCAGTGTATGTTGTAACACTTTTCTAAATCTGACCTTTATCTGGAGCTTGAATACCATCAGTAATTAGGAGCTGAAATTGTTTTATTGGGATAAACAAAAGATTGACTCTGCATTTCTTAACTTGCCTTTTTCCCTCCTCTAAGTCTGCCCTATTTAAGTGAAATTTCTAATCCCTACCATGAACAGACACTTGTCCATGACTTGCTCATTGTCTGTAATCTTGGCTTTCTTTTTTCCATCACTTTCTCAAAAGGACTGTCTTGCTTGTATTGTCTGTATCATTTGGCAGTCAAGCTACTTGTTTATCTGATAAGATGGTATAAACTGTTGAAATTTATGTGTGTACTGGACAGCAATCATGCCATGTTTCCAGAGCAATATTAAAAAACACTAGTAGGAGTACTCACTCACCCTAAACTTCCACTGTTCACTGTTCACCCAGGGCAATAAATTTTAACTGTGCACAATATTAAAAAAGCAAAAAAAAAAAAAAAAAAAAAAAGGGAAGAGCACAACTTAGTGTAAGGCATGGAATATCTATTGTTACTGTTGCTGTCTAAAATCAGTATATGTTTCTTGGCTCTAAAGAGTAATCAGCAAAATCTTTATGATTTAGAAGCATCATTTAAAACAAACATTTACATGTTAGCTTGCTGGGTGCTGTCCTATTACACAAGCTTCAGAAAAGATCCTCCATACTTCTCATTAAAGAACTGGTAATGACAGAAATGACACAAATATCACAGGGATGTTGTCCTGATATATTAATTTTTTACTCTGGCTGCAGTTTGCAAATTAATGTGTTCTCTCCATGAAAGCAGGAACTCTAAAGATGCAGTGTCACTCACAGACCCCAGTGCAATATATGCAATATTTCTGCAGCCTGCAATGTAGCTGGTAAAGCCTGTAGATATAGTTTCTAGGGAAAAATAAAAACCCAAAGGAAGATATTGGGAATGCTGGGTAAACTGCCTGCCATGAGTCAGCACTGACTGGGCCAGCAAAATAATTATTCTTTGGACCACACCAAAAGAAAATGGAACAAAGGAATTGGGGTTGTATGAGATGATTCAGGCTGCTTGTACTCAGGAATAAGGCTGCCTGCTCTCCCAGCTGAGGGATAAGCAATAATACAAAGAAGTCTAATGGAACCTTGCCAAAACTCATCTTTCTAAATGGCAACCTGAAAGCTCACTTCACATGAAAATCAATATATCACTGTTCAAGATGAAATACAGTCAATTACCAAACAAAGAGACACTGTTTTTGAACGTGGGGGATTGTGCTTAAGGAAAATAGAGAAATAACCTTGCAAGAATATCATATGCTAAGACTAGAGAATGTTTAACCTTTGAAAAAATAATTAACTACAAGGCCAAGCTACCAGTCAGCATATATTGGCAAATAGAAGCACATCATCAGGCAAGAAGGAATCATCAGCATTTAGAGATAATAAAAACTGAGAAAGGTCTTGACCTGAAGCCCAAACTCGGGTCTGGTGTCAGAGTACACTCAGTACACTGCTGAGATATTTGACCCAACAGCCTTCTGTTTGTAGGGCTCCAGACAAAGCAGTTTCCTTTACTCAACAGAGCTATATTTCTGCTTATTCAGAAAACCTTCTCCTGTGAGCATATTCATAAATGTACCATGGTCCACACCAACTCTATTGTTTGCCACATTAGTCTAAGTAGGAGGCTGTTCAGACCTATTCTTATTGTGGAGATGCTTTTCTAATTCCCAGTCTGAGTTTGTGACTGGTCTCTTGCTTGTGCTGCCTGTCCATGAGAAGATTCTGCAAGTGCCTGATATTTTTAACTCAAAAAAATTAAATTACATTCCCTGTTAGACCTTTCAATGCTGGGGTGAAGCCCTTTTCTGATAAGAATCCTTCCACTTCCAGAAGAAGTGCTGCAGATGAACCCCCCCACAGGGTATCGTGCAGTGCCTCTATTGATAAAAATCTCCCTCAGTCTACCCCACATTTAACTTGTCTCTTTTCAGGGTTTCATCCCATAAGATCCTGCTCTGATCAGCTTGTCCTGCCTTCAGTTGCTGTTCCCTGCTCATGGCAAAAACAACTCACAGCAAAAAACTCCTGCACTGCAGCTCAGTAGAATCATCTTCAAAGTTATCCAGCCTTTCTTCTACAATAATCTGTCCCTTTTTGTGGTCAGTGCTGCTGTCAATCCTCACCCAGGCCTGGACACACCAGGGGATGGCCAGGAGAGAAGCACAGGCTGCTTACCACATCTTTGAGCAGGGATGCATCCAGCAGGAAGTGAGCACAAAGGAGAGGAGCAGAGAGGACAGGCATCCCAGGATGCACAGTGGAAATTCTGCCAAAAAGTTCTAATGCTCTCAGTGATAAAGAGTTACATAGATTTCTGAGGCAGATCAGTGTTAAAACCTCTAGCTTTCATTGCTGGAAACACAAATCCATGGGCAATTTCTGGTCATGTGACCATTCTCAACCTGGATTTTGAGGAAGTGTTTCCTTACTTCACCCTGGGGTTCTTTTTGCACTGTCTGGATTTGTTGTTTGCTGTTCCTTCAGTCTGCCCTCATCTCCTGGAAAGCTTTCTTCATCTCCTGCAAAGCCACCCTGGCACACAAAGGAGGCTTCCAGGACCTCCAGAAATGGAAGCAGCTCTAACACCAGACCTCATTTCCCCCCTTGGCTGCTCTGGGCAGGAGTCACTGGGAATGGCATGCTGTACAGATGGGAACCTGCTCTATTAGAAATCCATGCCTCCACAAAACACCCCAGTTTTCTTTTGTTTCTGCTACTATAAGGTAAGAATCAGAGGTAGATGTTTGCCTTGGATTCCAGCAAAAAGTCCCCTGATGATACACTTCTACTTCTCCCAGACCTCAGATGTTTCTGATAAATACATTTTGGGTTTGTTTCTAATAGGAAAATCTAACCACTCCTGAGGCCTTGAAGGCAGAGGTGAACTGTGTCAAGCTTTATTGTGATTTATAGATAAGGCAATTCAGTTTTATCACTGTCTGGTTAGATGGCGCTGCAGTATGTGACAGCCTGGTACAAAATTTTCTCTCATCCTCTATGTAAATCCAATCGCTTTTTTTCCCCTTATAGAGTACAGGTGTGAAAGACAGAAAATGTAGAATTGCTGGGAGCTTAGCACTAAAAAATAATGATCCACTACAGTGACATTAACTACTTCTGCCTTTTGTGAAACTCAAAAATGCATTTGGACAAAGATGTCTGACATAATTCAGGGCATGTGGAGAGGCTGGAATGAGGAGCTGCACCATGAACACAAACACACACAAACGATTTCACCTTTCTTCCCGAGTTAATTATCTCTGAGAGAGGAGGCAAGCTCAGAACTGGTATTTGCTGTTGTATGCAAGTTTTTGGTATCTCCTTAAAGACTCAGATTTGAAAATAATTAAATAAGTAATTTGATTTAAAAAATTATAAACACTGACTTTGTTGGTGAAATTCCTTTTAAGACATTTAAGTTCGTTCTCAATTAAGCATGAACATAACCCCAGTGAGTGTCAAAAATCCATGGGGAACATTCAAGGTACCGCAGGCTGTGTGCCTTTCTTGTAAATCTCTACAGGAGGTTCTACACAGAGATCTTACAAAAAAAACATGGACCTCATATATACTTCTACCCAATGGAAAAGTCTGACCATACTTCCTGAAATAGAAAACAGTAGAATGAGTACATAATATCAGTATTCAGCTTTCTAATGAATAACTGAAATGCGTCTTTTTCAGAAATTAGTACTTTGAGCTGTACGAACAATAGAAGGAAATAGTCTGTAATGTTTTTAAACTGTCACCCTCGCTTTCCTGGTGCATTCAGCCATTTATATTTCTGTACATTCTAAGAGCTAATCAAATTTGGTCAAAAATGGATTTGACAGAAAGTATTTACCCTGATAAGACCCATTTAGCGATGAAATAACGTAGTTGCTGGGTAGTCAGAAGACCCTTGCTCAGCATGACCTATTCACTCTTGTCATCTTCGTATTTTCCGCTCATGCATTTGCTCTTGCCTTTACATGCCTGTAACAGAGCATGGCTCACTCCTGAGTCACCAATTTCCCCCTGTGTATGCCCCTCTTGTTTCTCTCTGGCTCTACCACAATCTTTTTATTTTGTCTCTGCAGTGTTGTTTAGCTTGCTTTGCTCTCCTTTTTCATCTCATTTCTTATTTCAGAAGCTTCTCTCAAAATCCTTGTTGTCTTTTTCACAACTTATCAATCTTCCCTTCACTTTCCCTTCTCCACATCTGTCTACCTCCACATGTCCCTGGGTATTTGTATGAAACATTCACACGTGAGCTGCAGAAAGGCTGCGGGCAGAGCATCTCTGAGGGAGGAGGAGTGGGGGCCCTGGTATGTATGGCTAGGAGCCAGAAGGGTCTGGAAAATCAGTTTGACCATTTGTCTTATACCACACCTCCCCACAGTGCCCTCTTCTTGCCTGTGAACTGCAGGCATGTGCTTTATTTCACCTGACACAGCAATGTGTTTCTGAGATGAACCCAGTGCAGATGCAGCCCCAGGACTGAGCTGGGAGCCCCCTCTGCACCCCTGCCTCAGCCTCTCTGCAGCAGTGGTGGCTGTGAAGGCAGAGCAGAACCATTCCTCATTCGCCCAGCCACAGCACCAGGGCCATAAAGCCTCCTCAGTCACTAATGTGCAACCTGAGAATAAAAATAGGTATCACTAAGAATAAAAGCATGTATGTTATATATGGTGTACCAAACTTATCCAGATAGCAACAACCTTTGTTTCAGGCTTCATCCTCAGCCTTCCTATATTTACCTTTTTGTGGTCAGAAACAACTCAATCAGTCCAAAATAGTGATTTAACCACACCTTTGCTCGTGTGGTCCATTCTATTTGACAATTAGCTGACTAAATGGCCAAATTTTTCAGCTTCCAACTCTTCTAGCAGGAGGTAAAAATGCTGTCAACTTATAACATGAACTTTTTGTACTGTGTTCATTTTTACCACAGCATTATTTTCCTTTCTGCCTATTTATTTACACTCCCTGAGCCTGCATAGGCACTTTACTGAGATGTGTCTTGACAGTCAGCTCTCTGTTCTGTCCATTTGTGTTGGTTACTTTTTCTCCTAGAGTGATTATAGCAGCTTATGCCTGGAACTTGCCATCAATGACATGTCTAATCTCTAGGTTGTTTTTCCATGCTCTGATAGGACAAGAGGCAGAGTTGTCTTTCTCCAGAGCAGATCACTGACTCTTCCTATCATTTATTTATGCATGATCTGTTCAAGAATAATAAAATAAACCTAAAAGAACAGTTTCTGAGAAATGCCAGGATTTTGCTTTCAGCTCTGTTCATAGATTCTCCTCTATATTTTTACGTTTTGTTAAATCCATACAGAACATCACCCAAAGAAAGAAATATTATTTATTATTATTTTTATAAATGAATCTTTACCTCCGTGAAGGTTAAAATCCCTCCCACCAAGGTTAAGTTCTGTCTATAATAGGCCGTACATAATTGTACAGCAAGAATTTGTCCACGGCTTAAAGAGTTTTTAACAAAAATAGGCTATACAAAGAAAAAGAGAGGAAGAAATTGTTATTATCCCCACTATATTCCTCACTGGGCAAGGCAGAGGGAAAGACCAGGTAGCACAAGACAAATTGTGAGGGGTTTTGGTGGCAGAGAAGACTTGTCCTGGGCACCCTGAAGGTCCCCACCCCTAAGCCCCCTCTACAGCTCCCAGAGATTATATTACTTTGACTCTGTCATAGGAAGGCACCAGCCTGAAAAAACCTTTTTTTTAATTTTTTTTTTTTATTTGAGTGATACAGTGTTGTGGTGGAGTGTCTCAGACACCTTTCCCCACAGTTTGTAAGCTGAAGGAAAAACAACACGACAAGACTGTAAATCACACTCCCAGACAGACATTGAGCAGCTTCATAATGTGCGTGTTGTTTAGCTGGAAAGAGCATCACCCTCAAATACTTTGGAAGTGAAATCTCAGGGGGTAATAGGAGCCTGAATAGGGGTGTTACAAAAAAAAAGCCAGCACCCATTAATTCTCTCCTGAACCACCTATTCCTCTCCCTAGAGCCAGAGCCTGGCTGCTGCCCTTGCCCAGCCACCCCAATATTCATCACAGCTCTGCTCCCACAGTCCTGACACTGACACACACTCTGAAGGCAAATCATCAGCTCTCTGGCATCTCCATTTTGCTTGACATCCAGCAAGACAATGAACCACTGTGACAAATTGCTAACATCAGAAATCCCATCAAGGAATATTGTGACAAATAGAAACTCTGCAATTACTCCTTTCATAGCCCTCGACATCGTGTCTGCAAGTAGCATCAATCAGACCATTCAAGACACAATCAGACCGTCTCTGAAACCCCTTTGCACTCTCCAGATGTGCCATTACATGCTTGACTTGAGGAGAACTGTTACTAATTTTAATACAGACCTTCTAATATTGGATGATATTTTGATCTTTTTTCCTGTTTTGTTGTCATGGTCCTTTTTGTGAGGAGAGAATCACAGAAAGGCTCTAAGGTGCATCTTTCCAAGGGTAGCCTCAAGTAATTTCACTGAGCAATATAAAAAAAACACTTTATCATCAATAATGTCCTTTATCTCCACTAACACTTTTATATAAATGTTGCCAATATATCTAAACCAGACTGCTTTACAAAAGAACACACACAATGTTCAAGAACTGACATATGGTAAAAGTCTGTGGGGTTAAAGTCTAGTACAGTTATTGTACCTTGTCTCAAACAAGTTCCAAGAAAATTTCAGAAGAATAAACCCTATATTAATGCTAATATTTGAGCTACTTATTAAAATATTTGATAAGGCATTAAAATAAGTATTTAAATTTTTAAAAACTAAACTGATCCCAGCCAATTTTTTAAAAAACGATCTTATTGTTTATTCCTTGAGAAACCAAAAAATTCCATCTTTTTTTAAATCCTTCAGAGAGCCCTCAATGAAGTCAAACTTAAGAACACAAATGGGAACCTTGTGGGTGTTTACAAAGACTGACAGATCTAAACAGACCTACTTGAAAGGCAAGTATGAGCTCCTGCCTGCTCAAGGTATTAATTTATAGTATAAGGATTATGTGACAAAGTTTAAATGACATAGATCAGGTTTTATGATGAAACTGTATTAATGCACAGACAGATAAATTTCTCTTAAGTTACTTCTAAAACAGAACAGCTTAAAATTTGTATATGCTGCTAAAACTGTGCATACTGAAAAACCCTAATAGCTTGTGAAATTATTTATTAGTTCAGTTTAGGTGTGATCCTAATATACTTCTGGTACTCAGATTTCAGCAATACTGCCGAAAGCGTCAAGGAGTTAAAGCTGAGATAACTTATCTAATATGTACTTGGCCGTCCCACATTTGGGTCCACTAAAGCCTGATTCTAGAGGAATCAGGAAAGTGTTATATTTTGTCTAATAATCAAGCTACACATACTGCAAATGGGCAGTGAAAACAAACTGTTAAGTGCCACAATGTGAGATATTAACTTGACTATATATGCTCCTACTAAGAATTAAAAATTCTATTAAGAATTAACAATATTTTAGGTTTCATGAGATGATTTCACCAGTTAACAGCATTTGTAATTTTCAATAGAAAACACACAAAAATAACAGGAGAGTCACTAATATCAAATACAGAAAATCAATTCACGCGAACAACAACATGGGCTTGCTTCATGTTTTCACACTTCATTTCCACCGAGCTGAAACCACTCCAGACATTTCCAGCTGTCAGCTCCTGTCCCACGGGGGATCTGGAATGTGCATTGAGATGCCTGGAGAGTTTTGGAGCTAGAAGCAGTTGGGTGGAAAAGAGAGGCCTGGTATACACTGGCAGAAGAGAATTTCTGGCAGCACCAGGGAGTGCGGTCTGCTCTGCACAGTGCATACACAGATGTCATACAGGCCTTATGGATACTTTTTTTTGAGCTTATTTCCTCAAAATCATTTATATATGTTGACCTCTAGAAGAGCTATATTGGTCACTGTCCAGCATGATTTTAAAGGGATCAATTAGAAAAGTTTTTTAATGTAGGTAGGAAATTAACTCCCTCAATAATGGGACCTCCCAGAGAGTTTGGCATGGTCATGCAATAAAGTCAGGCCTGTGCTTTTCTACTTGTCAGGACCATCTAACAAAAACAAAATAAGAAATGATAGGTGGTGGGGAATCTCCTTCAGTTCAAAGAGTTACAATTTCAGAGCAAAAGTTCATGACATGTCTTTTCAAACCTCTGTCACAGACTTGTGGCTAAGCTCATTTCTACTCATGTGGTCCTGAATCATTGCAGATTGCTGTCATTCTGTGAGAAACTGCATTTATCAGGAAGGGATTTGTGCTATCTGATGGGAAAGAGCCCATTGATTTTTTTTTTTCAACCTGCTACAACAGCTCTCAGAGCTGAAGAGATCCTTTTATGCATTAAAACATCACAGATGACCAGTAATAATTCAATGGATAATATTTTATGCATTCAGTAACAGCTTACACACAGTCTAAGATATTGAGGGATGAACCAAGCCAGTGGTTTAATTGAGTGTAACCATTGCACTCTTAGCATATTAAAGTACTTGGCTGGGGAAGGGATCAAGTAGAAGTTGGATGAAAAGGACATGGAAGTGTCATGGGAACTTTAACTTCACTTGCACCGGCAAAGTGAAGGCATTCTGAATGCTAGAGAAGGAAACTGGCTCAGAAGCTTTTAGAAGATAATCCCATTCACAAAGTCACTGAAGCTGGAAGGATGAATTTGGAGCTGAGGGAGTAACTCCATTAGTTGGTTTTGAGGAACTTCATGCTTTGTACGAGCTTTGAGTAAAGCATGAAAACCTGGTAAATTTTTGGAGGCTTTATAAGAAAATAACTGGGACAACTAAAATCAGTTAGCCTTATACAATTAGATTATCAAAAGACTACAAATTTTTCTTGAAGCTAGTAAAGCCAAAGATAGCAAGGCCTCTCATGAAGGTCTGATTTTTTTCTGCTCCGCCAGATAAAATGAAGAGCTGGAAGAAAGAACAATGGAAAGAGAGAGCCAAATGATCTGACAGAAGACTGGTACAGCACAGTGTAATGGTTGTGTGGTAAAGGATGTGTGGCAATGCATTATGCTTGCATATTTTGTATGGGTTTCCAGTCTTGTCAGCCATCCCCTTGTACACTGACACATGTCCTAGCACCCCATTTGTAATTTTACCAGGAAGATGTGGAAAATGCCTGGAATTCCCTTGTGTTGTGCTGAAACTGAGCTTTCCAGCCTTCCAGGCTACCTCAGCCTAAAGCTCTCTTAGAGATGTTACCAATCTGGCATGTTAGGAGTCTACCTTGAGCCAAAACTGAGTTTCAGCTTTTGCTTTCTGCTTTATACTCTTTGGAAGACTAGAGGGACAGAGAAGCAAACCACACATTTACAATAAAATGTAGAGAGACTGACCCCTATAATAAGTATGTCTCTCAACAATATTTGGTTGCTTAAAGACTTTTTAGTAAAGTTATTACTGCTTATAAGAAGTATTTCTGTACCCTCTGGGTAAATTATGTTTTCAGTATGTGTTCCAGTATTTACTTTGAAGTAGGTGCTCTTCTACCCCATCATCCTGATGCCACAGTGACAGTAGGGGGTAAAGGAGTTAAGAGCAGGCTCATGAAAAAGCTTGTCACTGACAGTATGCTAGGTGCCAGCATAAAGTAAATGTTCTGCTAATTTGGAAGGTGGTCATCAGACATCAATAAGGCCACACCACCTGAATGATCAAGGAAGAGCACAAATCAAGAGTGTGATGGGAAAGACCTACAGAGTGGAAGGCTTCATGAAAGTTGTGTACTACACCATGGCAAATCAGCTCAACCATGCACACCGCAGTTACCAGGGGCTAACAACCTGCCTCCAGAACGCAGCTGGATTTAAAATACTTCACTGAAACAGAGGAGGTAGCAAAAGTTCAACATTTACTAAGTATTTAAAAGAACCATCTCTTTTATACTTAAAACCACAGGAAAATTCTTCCTCTTCTCTGCTGCTGGAAGCATTAAAAAATGCATCTATGATTATGTGAACTCAATTTCTGCTGCAGCAAATGGGTACAGCTCCAACGAGCCATTGAAGGTCTGTCTGTGGTTCATGGATTCATTTTTGAATGCTGTCAGCAATAAGCATATTTTTCTTCACTTTAATTGTGGAGCTTGGTACCCAAGGCATTACAAGGCAGCCCAAGAGAAACTAACTGAATTTGGTCTGCGTGTGAGATGAACTTGTCATATTTTAGGTCTTTTCACACTCCTCTACCTCATCTACCTTTCATCCTGCCCTTGTTATCTGCTTCTATCCCATACCTTAAAGCTCAGCCTAAAGCTTATCAAACCTAAATGTAAACCCTCATTTAATACAGCAAACTTTGGATCAGGTCTGTAGGATTAATCAGCAAAAAAACCCCATCAGCATGGAAATGGATCCCTCCTGTGAGCTGCCCAGTGCCTTCAGGGCTCAGGAGCACCAACAAACCCCACAGGACCATGCCCAGAGCTGGCTGGTGGCATCAGGACTGAAGGGAGCCTGAGACAGATTTTGGGTTTCAGAAGCTGTGGCATATTAATCTGACAGGCAGAGGAGCTACTGTGTAGGTATGGGAGGCTCTAGGGAAGTATTTCACAGGGTTGGAATTTCTTAGGCCCATCTCAAATTTTCATTTGAGTTATCTTAATAGGCTTTTCCCCTCAAGCCTCCTGGGGTCTAAGGGAAAAAAGAAAGGGATAAAAAATTAATTCAGGTTCATGTTCTTTTGCGACTGCTCCTACTGAGCACAATAAACTGACATGCTGCTTTTAATTAGTATTTCGTTAACTGCTCATTTTTGTGCAGAAACTATGCACCAACTCCAGCCAACACAAAGGTGCTGAACTGAGGACAGGGAGATTCTGCCTATGGAAAATTCTGGCAGGGTGGAATTATTTAAATAGCAACCCTTTAGATTCAGTGCTTGGACACTGATTCTGTCTGATTTGAAACCATACAGATAAAACCAATAAAATTTGAGCAGAAATCCAGTTATTACTGATAACTCACCTTAGGTAACAAACTTCAAATTGCTATCAAAGAATGGAATAGCAGAGCATGCTGAGTTGGAAGGGACCAGTAAGGCTCATCAGCATCCAGCTCCTGGAGGCAGGACAGGCCCAAGAGTCACACCCTGTCTGAGAGCATTGTCCAAATTCTTCTTGAGCTCTGCCAGGCTCGGTTCTGTGGCAGCTTCCCTGGGGAGCCTGCTGCAGTGCCCAGCCACACTGGGTGAAAGAACCTTTTTCTAACATCCCTCCCTGACACAGCTTCAGGCCATCCCCGGGTCCTGTCAGTGTCGCCACAGAGCAGAGATCAATGCCTGCCCCTCCTCTTCCCCTCACGAGGAAGTTTTAACAGCTAAGGGGTCTCCTCTCAGCCTCCTCTTCTCTGGGCTGAACAGACCAAGTGCCCTCAGCTGCTCCTCATACGGCTTCCCTCAGGGCTCTTCACCATCCTCCTGCCCTCATGCCACTCCTGTGGATGCTGTCTAGTAGCTTAAAATCTTTATTACATTGTGGCACCCAGAACTGCCCCCAGCACTCGAGGTGAGGCCGCCCCAGCTCAGAGCAGAGCGGGACAATCCCTCCCTTGCCTGCCTGGCCATGCTGTGCCCCATGGCCCCAGGACAGGCTTGGCCCTCCTGGCTGCCAGGGCACTGCTGGCTCGTGTTCAACTTGCCACAGATGAGGAACTCCAGATCTCTTTCCCCATCTGCTCTCCAGCTGCTTGTTCCCCACTCTGTCTGTACATCCAGGGCTGCCCCATCCAGGTGCAGAATCCAACACTTGCCTTTGCTGAACTTCACTTGGCTGGTGATTGCTCTCTCTTGGGTTGAGGCCTCTCTGCAGGGCCTCATCTGCCTTTGGGTGAGCCAACAGCTCCTCCCAGTCTTGTATCATCTGCAAACTTGCTTAATATCCCTTCAAGTCCTGCATGCAAGCTTTTATAAGATGCTGAAGAGCACTAGGACCAAAGCAGAGCCCTGATAGTGGCTGTGCACTAACACAGAACGGGATCCTACTAGTATAACCCAAAACTGAGCTCAGCAATCAGTGCCCAAAACCACAACAAACAAATTAAAGATCAACAAAAAATTAAAGACCATCTTGGCAGCAAAAGGAAAGAATCCAGCTGCTGGCTGAATTAATAAACAGGGCAGTAAGACTTCTCCACAGACGCGCAGATGGGCACGTGCATAAAATGAGCTGTGTGTGTGAAACTTGCATGCCTTTTCAACTGAGGAAAAACCTCAGCTCTTGCCATTTCTTTCAAGAGCTGGGGAATCCTGAAACAGTATCTTTCCCAGGTTTACAAAAATAGCATCCTCCTTGTTTGTCCCACTTGCTGTTCCTGGTCAGTATTCCCCAGACAGCCTGAAACCAACAGTGAGCTGTATTAGTTGGAAGCCACTGCTAATTTTCCTATACCCTGCCTTTATCATGGGAAATTCAACCACATTAGCTGTCTTGGAAAAAAAGTTTAACAACTACTTCCAGGTAGAAACAAAGCATTTATGGTTTTAAACTCAGATAGGAAACCAGGAATTTTTTACCATTCTTGTGTTATTAATACTGCTAAGCACAGCTTGGTGTACCTGAGAAATTCTGTGTAACAACCATCACTGAACACAACTTTCTACATGC
The DNA here is from genome assembly GCF_017590135.1 of Pyrgilauda ruficollis. Classification (NCBI taxonomy): domain Eukaryota; kingdom Metazoa; phylum Chordata; class Aves; order Passeriformes; family Passeridae; genus Pyrgilauda; species Pyrgilauda ruficollis. The sequence continues at coordinate 73,528 of NW_024523856.1, read as the reverse complement.
TCTGTAAAAGCAGGGCATTTTTGAGCACTAAAAGGTTTCTGGAAAGTCACACAGCACTACCAGAGTATCATTTCATTACCATAAGCTTGGTTGTATCACTTTCATAAAGAAAAAAAAAATACGAAATGGACAGGAAAAGGGATGCACTATTGCAGAATAGTAAAAATTGTAGTTCAAGATATTAATCACACTGAATCCTGTGAGCTTTTGGCAGACAATAAATGTGTGATAGATTGATCTCTAAAATCACATGCATATTATGAGCATAATCCTCACTTTAATGCAGGGTCATAGAATTTTACAGCCTCATAAGCTTGCAAGGTTTCACCTGGAGCATCAAAACAATTGCTAAAAGCGTAATAAATTCTACAGCTAGCCATCTGCTTACCCTCCTGACCTTTCAAATCTTATAAAAACCCAAGCTCATAATTTTTCACTCTATGAATTTCAACCTTTTTTTGTTTAATACAGTATATTCAGAAGGTTACTTCATCTTTTCCATGTAATAAAGGGGATCCATTCCATTTGATAATATTTTGTGGCAACAGACAGTTTTTCTTGAAAGGATTTTGAGTGCTGTCCCTGGAGCTAATGGGATTGTGGGGCATTGCCAGTTGTTTTATCTGCTTGGAAACATTTATTTTGAGTCATGCTCTTCTGGTATGGGTTCACCCATCAGTCCCTATTGGAAATTACATCTAGCAAGTGCTCTGGAAGGAGGTTAAAAAGCACCAGTGTCTGTTTCCTGCCTTAATCTCTGGAGCTGTGAATCACTCTGCTTTGTTTTTCACAAAGTCATAAAGGTTGTGGGTTCCTATTTCTCAGCACTGAAATATTGTATCTTCCCCTGATATTAATATTTCTATTCCAGACAGACAATGGGGAATATAAAACCCATTGGTAGAGTTTTTTAAGACATTGTACTATACCAATACATTTATATTGCCAAAATCCCTTTCTCCAAAAGTGATCCTCATTTTTTTTTAGTATTTTTTTAAAATAAATTTTCCCCTATACCAGTGGTAAATAAAATATGCATGCTCCTATGGATATCAAAGAGCCACTACTTAATGCTCAGGAATACAAAGTGAAAAAATTCTTGTTATTCACTCAAATTAGTTTTGACAGTTCTTTCAAAGACTCTACATTTATACTCATCAATGAATCACTACAAGAATTATAAATCCACATGCAATTCTGAAAGTTTTGATTTTGAAAGCACAACAACAAACTTTTTTAGATTAGCATTACCAATTCTCCCCTGCCCCAAAATTCATTTATAGTCATGCTATTTTGTCCAGTTTCCTGACAAGGGGAAATCTGTGCAGTCTCTCCATATGGCTGGCTCCTTTAATAATCCTTGAACTTCTTGGCCACTTTTAAAAAGGCATAGCTTTTAGAGGTGTGAAACCACTGCAAATATAATGAAAACAGTTGACTGTTGAAAAGGGATCCAAATTATTGCCTCAGCTGAGGGAAAGATCTTTTCCCATTCTCAGAGATAAGAGCCAGCAAATCAGCACCCATGTGCTCTGAACGAGCCACAGCAATTTGTCCAGCCAAATGAACTGGGGATGCTGCAGGCAGATAGGCTTCCTGCAAGGGGGAGATTGTCAAGGAATAATGAAAGAACCAGAGGAAACTGGTTGTAACTGGCAGTAAAATATTAGGGAATATAAGGTAAAAATCCTGGAAATAACGATTTTTAAAACTAGGTTCTGCTCACAAAATGATTTTTCTTTAAAATAATAGTTAGACTACAGTACATTAGTTCATCTCTTTATGAACTTTACTTTAAAATACCTTTAAATTTAAGGTGTGAGTCAGTGTTTAAAAGAAACAGCAGAATACCTGCCTTTGCACCATACTGTGATGTGCAAGATGTAGGAATCCACTTCTGGGAACCATGTATTCAGAATATGTCAGGAGAAAGAGCTCTCAATTTGAATTCTTGACACATTCAGTGAATTAAGGTAGTCCACGGTTCTGCCTGACAGCAAAAACTGTTTGCTAATAAATCTGCCAGTTGTACTGTGCTAGCAAAGCACTACATGCAAACTCCTCTACGAGACAGTGTGGACCCTTCCAGGGACTTTCCCAGCACAGGAGAGGACTGACCCTGGCAGCTGTGGAGAAGGACAGCTGAAGAGAACCACCAGGAACACTTTGGAAGGGGAAGAAACAATGGGTTAAAGAAGCATTATCTCCTGGCCATTACAGCCAGTGAAACAGAGGATGAACCAGTGAAATGCCATTTCTCCTTGGTCACAGTTGCAGTCACAAGGCTGAGGCACCTGGCTTCAGTTTGTGTTGGTCACTACATAACATGCTGCCAGTTCTTGCATTTTAATTTCTTTTCATTTTTTGTTAATTTGATTGGAACCTCACCCTCTCATCATAATGCACATGGTCAGAAACAATGTTATCCCACACATTCCTTATGCCACCTGCCCAAGTGACCAGCACCAATGGGATTTCAGAGTGGTTAAGGCCCATGCACATGCAGTACCTGAAGGCACATCACCCCATTATTTACCTGCTATCTTTCTGCAGCTGGAGCTGCATTTGTTATCAGCAGCTGAAATTTGGTCTTTTCTAGAATGTCACCCTCCTAAAACTCACATTATTTGCCTCAGTTCAAAGTTCATCTATTCCAAAGCCTATTTTCTTCTTAGCTTGGACCTAAAACATAGGCCCAGAATCCTTTCTTGTGTTCCGTTGCTATGAAAAATAAATAGCCAATGCCAAAGTTATGTAAAAACCTCTGTTCTCATCTTTGGGGTAAAATTGTATCAAAGCCTAACTCGTAACCCACTCTTCACCATGGAGAGATGCTCCCAGACCATGCAGAGGGATCAGGGGTGGTCTGGCTGGTTGAAAATCAGGCCAGAGAGTCGTTCCTATTAGATACAGACAGATGTTTTTCATTGCTATTTTCTCACGGTTTAGGTTTGCTTCTCTCCAGAACATCCATTGGGAGAAGACAATTCTTGGCTTCCTACAACAGCCAGCATTTTTCTGGTGTAATTCACATCATGGCAGACGTCAAATAGAAGCACTTGAACCTGTTTTCTTCCTGAGCAAAATGCAAAATATCTTCTCCAGGAACAGATCCCACTTGGGAAGAAAGGAAAAAAGCCCTCCAGAAGAGCACAGGGAAAGAAAAAGAATCTTTCAGGATAATCCAAACCAGTTTACGGGCTATGTCTCTCACATTGTTCTTTTTGGTCACACAGCCTTCAGGAAGGAAATGTAGTGGCTGGGAAAAGACAAGTAGTCCTGGAAATTAATAAACATCCTGAATATCAGCAGCAGTTGCCACAGCACTTGCAATATCACATGCAGGTCACTGTGCTCTTTTGATCTGTTAATTACTGACAACAATTTCTGCTGATAATTCTAAAAGACATGGGAAATTGTGTTCTTAAAGAAAGACCATGAAAAATTTAGTAAGATGGTGTTTGAAACTAAGAAGAATGGTTACTAATGGTGCAGTAATTAGGCAAAGCAGAGATGAGGAAAGCTAAAGAGAAAAATATTGCTTAAGTACATAAAAAAAGAAACAAAGTTTAAATTATGATTACCTACAATTTCAGTCATTCCACTTCTCATTTAATCACCTGGAGGGAATGGATAGCAGTTAAGATGTATTTAATAGCACAATTAGAAACTGGGCTTAATTTTTTTTTTAACCTTAGATGAGAGTGAGATTATTTCTAACATTTAATTCTAAGAAAGCAAAATCTTAATTCAGAATTCCAACAGAAAAAGAGAGTGGGGGTTCCCTTTCTAGCAGAAAAAGCTTCTGTGCCACATCCAAGCAGTCTGACTAATTGACATTGTGACTTGGAAAGTCACAAAAGGGATTGCCCAGTCAAAAATGATCTCACTGGCGCTGCGTTTGTGAGCCATTAGCACTGCAGCCTACAGAGGATAAATTCAGCTTAGCAGGAGAATGTGCTGAGAGTTTGACACACTTGGACAGAGGTTCCTTCAATGCGTTCCCTCCCTTCTCCTTACAAGCAGGGTCCCTTCCTGTCCCAGAAAACAAACCTCACATTTATGCAAGGGCACAGAGGAAGAGACACACATTCAGAGAGCAGCATAGATGCTGTAGCAGCCCTTAGACACAAAATAACTTTAAAAGGAGCTCATCAGAACTGCCTGGGCAATAAGTTCATCCTCACATTTCAGACCTGTGTGTGCTGGCATTAAACAGAAACATGCTCTGCCTGCACCTTCTTTCATTCTGTGACACCCTCGCCTGCTTTGGTGCTTCCACTCAATTAGAATAATTCCTGTTCTTCCACACTGATACCAGGTTTGCTTAAAGGAAAACTGTTTTATATGCAGAGGAGAAAATCACAACTGTAACTCAACCAGAATACATCTGATCAAATGTAACAAAATAATACCTTGTTATGTTGTGAACAAATACAGTATTGTAGTCACACATGCTTCAAATAAAAAACCAAAATCCAGATTAGGCATCTTTTATATTTACTTCAATAATATTTTCTACTTATTTGGTTTTATCCTTCAATAACATAATTCTTACACAGTGGAAATCATCCAGTAGTCACTGTATAGAACAAAATCTTCAAGACAAGATCCAGTATCAAAGCCTAACTTCTAGGAATTACATCCTTAAAGAGGAGGAGGAAATGAGAAACACTGAATAGACCATTGAAGTAAATGATGATTGTTGGAGGAAATATCAGTTATTCTTTTCTTTTGGTCTGGTTTTTGCCACAGTTGAGAAGCTCAATAATCAATAAAAATTGTTACTAAACAAACAAATTGCTACCAAAACAAAGAGTAGATTTAGAATAATGTAAAAAAAAAAGTTAGAAAATATTCAAAATCCATATGTGCAACTGTTGATTTTCAAAAATGCAAGCTACTTCATAGTTTTGGAAAACTGTACCAGCAAAAACTGCATTTTCGTACAACCTCCTGTGTCATCCTGGGCTACCCTCCCTCTCCAAATTTCAAAGCTGAAGGTTTGATTCACAAAGATGCATGTGCCCTCCACAAAGGCCAGTGCTTTCCAAAAGCCATTTTAACAAGCTCTCTCCACAGTAAAATAAGCCAGATCTCCTTCTCCCCTTTTCTCCTTGTAAACAAATGCACTTTGAGCTGGGATGAAGTTTTGACTGGAATTGAAAGTGGATGAGATGATCTAATTGTAAGGCCTCATCAGTCTCCAAGGATGCAGGCAGCGTTTTGTTTTTCAGCCACACTTCTTGCACCAAGTGAGGAGGATCCTCACCACACACAACTCAGAGATTGTTGTCCAGCAAGGTGAAGTGCCCACAGAAATCCGGAATTTCATGCAAAGTTTCATTTGCAGAGTTTATGAAAGGAGTATTACAAAGTAGAGTGTGGGATGGTAGATTGCGCTACTCAAGTAACCAACACAGTGGTGTAAAGTCTGTGTTTGCAGATTGAGCAGTAGGTGAGTACAGGGGGACAGGATGGCAGCAATAACACCCAGGACATATCTGTACACTGTGTTTAATGACTTTCATCCCAAAGACCAGCAGCAAGCTTGCTTTACACACCAAATCCTTCATCTGGAATCTGTTTCACTGCACAAAATGGCAGCTTGTGCTGCCTGATGCTGTTTCTTAATTAACACTTTAAATGGTCCTCATTCCCTAAGGAAAGGAATAGCAGAAACCAAAGACAACTCTGAGATCTAAAGTCACATCAGCTACACTAGCCAAGCTAGGAAAAGAGAAGATAGCCAAGCTAGGAAAAGAGAAGATGTATTAATACATCTCTGGAAGGGCCTAATTATGAGAAAAAATGGGGTACTCTCCTTATCAGAACACTAAGCACAAACTGTGCAAAATTATCCCCTCTAACAAAACATGGCAGTACTCCCCTGGAAAAGTAAAAAAACCTAGAGAAGTTTCAGGATGGGGGAAACTTTCCACCAATATCCATCTTGCCAGAGTTATTTCTTGTACACTCTTAGGGTAATACAAACAACTAGCCAAAAATACCATAATATTACCAAAATACCAAATAATAATACCAAAATACCATAAAGGATGTCTTCGTTTTTGTTGTTGGAAATCCTCCTTCCTATCTTTTCTTGTCTTTGGGCCTCCTTTTCTCCTCATTATTCTCCAAGTTCATTCCCTTCTGACTTAAATGTTAAAACATGGAAGACAGGGAAATTTGTCAGCTTGCTGAAAGGAGAAAGCCCAGATCTTGAGGGTAAGATCTTCAGGCAATATAAATGTATCAGAGCTGTAAATGAGGAATCCCCAGTGATGTACCAGGGCAGCTCCCACCTCCTTCCATTTGCCTGTGGGGCAGAAGGGCTGGCAAGTCTGGGGCTGGGGATTTTTTTTGGAAACCTATATTGTTCTAATTAGCTATTTACTTAATCAGTGCCATCAGATGAGCTATGTATGGTAATAGATACACAAACAAATGAATTATGGCTAGAGAGCTGCCATCATGTTATTTCTCTTTCAATATCTACTAGCAGGATATAGACCTGTGGAACAGCAGTTATGAGAACATCTTGGTATTCAGTAACACATTAAATGCAAGATGCATGCTGCCCCTGGAATATGTGAGTGAACAGTAGCACTTCTTGTTTATAAAGACTTGAGCTGGAGAGCCAACAGGCAAGGGTGCATTTGCCCAGTGTCTGTCCAAGGCCACACCACATGAGGTTCTGATTTGTAAAAGAGATGTAAAGGAGGTCAAGACTTATTTTGCTTGGATTCTTGGGTCTGTCAGTTTTTATCCAAAGTCTGTGGAAAAACCACACTCTCTGTAGATGCTGTAACAATCTAGCCAGACCAAAGAATAAAACAGCAGCAGAACTGAGCACTGTGAATTAGTGCGACGAGTAACAACCTTCAGAGCAGAGATTTCACTACCTACAGGCTACAGCAGAGCAAGAAAAACCTTGCTCTTGACTGCACAGCTCATGTGATTAGTCATTTTTAGAGGCCTGCTGAAATTAATTTTCTTTGTAAAAGAAGTATTTTTATTCCCTATTGGCTTCCAGTTATTTATTTCTTCAAACTTTAAAACACCACTCCACTAATCACACAGTTACTCAGTTTGAGAGAAGAAAATTGGTACAGTTTTTGTTCATATTTATCATTATTCCAAGAGTTTTATAATTGTTATAGTGGTCACCATCAACCAAATTATTGTAGTACACAATTTCTTCCTCAGTGCTTGACACCCCTGATTAATAAAGCTAAATGGTTGTAGATGGCCTCTAATTTCCCAGCCCATTGCTGGCTTTCCTCTGCATGCATCAGTGTATTCTATCTAAATCTTCCTGCTCCTCCTTCTGCTGCCTGCAGGAGAAAGCAGCTGTGAGCAGCAGCAACACCACGTTCCCTAGTAACCTGTACCTTCCCAGACTGCATTCCTAATCTTGTTGGGAGGACTTTTGCCAGCAGATATACAATTACTGCTCTTTCACATGGCCTCTCCTCTCACACAGGGCAGGAGCTGTCACTTTTGGTAGCAATTTCCTATTAACCAGTGTTTCTGACCAGTAACATCCTCCTTTTCACTGGGCACACCTCCTGGTCACCCTGCACATGATGAAACCCAACACATCCTCAATTTCCTACTGCATGTTGATTACAAACCCCTAGCCGAGGATCTTAAAGCTAAACTCATCAAAGGTCACATTCACTCATATTTGTTCAGGTTTAGTTCATGATATCCTTTTGCACCATTCTCTTCTCAGAGAAGTTTTCACACTTCTCTGCACTGAAATGACAACTCGGCTGCTAAGACATCTGAGGATATAATACTGAGCTCTCACAAGGTGCTGCTAAATATATAAACTGTGTCCTTTATTTTTTGTCTGTCTAGAAGACCACTCATGTTATACATAATTGAAGGAACAATTTAAGTGCTACTTTGCATTCTCAGTCAGGTTAATGATGATCAAGACACATCCTTCTTGTTGCTGCAGAAATCAGAAAAAAGCACACTGTTTTTTGTCACTTGAAAATAAATACAGACCATTTTATGTGGCTTTTAAATCACTGTCATTATCCCAGACTGAAAATCAGAACATGAAAGGACAGAGGTTAAGTGAGAGAAATCAAAGGAAGGACAAAAACACAGACAGGTATGGAAAGGACTCTCCATTTTGTCAGGCTATACACAGGATACATGGAATTATGAATGTTTGTGTGATACTAAGAATTGTAGGCTGTTTAAGTTTTTTGCTTTTTTAAAAAAAGAAAAATTTTTTTTGGGATGCCCAGTCAAAAAATATGACTATCCCCCCAGCCTTACTAATGGGTGCTCCTACGAGCCTACAGCAATACCATTTTTTTCCCCAGAACAGACTCATTGCAGCCATTAATGAGTCCTGAGAGTGAGGAAAGCAAAGACATTTTCCCCTCAGGCTCCTACTTCAAATTGTGCATGAAAATAACTGAGTCAAGAAGAGTTTGGCATCAGTGAGGGTTGAAGCCAAGATCTATCTCAAGAATTTAAATCTGTGATCTTTGATTCAAGATATTCTCATCCAATATGAGAATGTCTTTTGGCTACAAAGATTACTTCCCAGATAAGAGAAGCATAGTTTGAGTTTTCTATCCAAAATATTTTAATGTACAGGATTGGCAGAGGTTAAATTAGCATTACTAATATTATGTGTATTTATAAATGTTAGTGTTGATTTCAATTTCATACTCCTCACACATCATTCCTTTTTTTTCCCATATAGAGATTACTTGCAACACAATGGGGTGTGTGTCATCTTCTTGTACTTCCCAATTCCCTCAGAAACCATCCAGTTGAAGGATTTTTGGGGTTTTTTCCCCATTAGATGGAGAAAACACATTGTCTCCATTTGTCTCTAGGACAAAGCAGTATGGGGAGGCTTCTCTGTCACTAAATGATGTTATTTAACTGGAGTTTATCACTCTTAGCTACCAGGACACCAAAGGACAACTTAAGGAGGGGAAAAATGAAATACCAAAACCAAGGGAGAAGTGATGGATTATTCTGAATGCTTTGTATCCCAGATAGACCCACTGAACCTGCCAGCTTTTCCAGGGCACATTTGAAGACTGTGAGGATGGATGGTAACAGGTTTTCACAACACAGGATGCAGGGAAAAGAAATATCACAAGCAGGGAAAAAAACCAACTCTCTTCAATGACAAATGACCCAATTTGTTCCTCCCCAGTAACTGTGGCAACTTGGTACAGCTTTGCAAATCTCTGTCACTGCTGCTGTGAATTGGTTGCTTTAAATGGATCCTCACTTTTGTTAAAGGTTCCTTCCAGCTTGATTCTCTTCTGATACTTTTTACTGTGCTTCTCCAGATTACACGCTCAGCTCCTGCATTTTGTACAATCTGGGCAGCCTTTCAATTGTCTGACCTTTCAGTAAGCCATGTTTTCTCCAGATACTAAAACTGAATATAATTTCACTCTATTCAGTATTAATAAACTGTAAACAACATCATTGCCTATTCTTGGCACAGTGCCTGAATTAAATAGCTTCCTTAATGTATCTTCTATCTGTATTAGAGCTATTTAAAAGCAATATGCCAAGTGTGCTAATGATAAAAAGACCGTTTTTCATTCATCTGTTTGCTTTTAAGCTCCACATATTCCCTGTGAATATTTTCCTTGGCATAATCAGCTGCCAATAGGAGCCTTTGTACTTAAAATACATAAATTGCTATCTAGCTTTACAAAGAAACTACTATTTTCCTGAGCAAGATTGTCAATTCTCCTCAGATAGTAAAAGCACATTTCTCCCACTCGAATGAAAAATACCCAGATGGACAACTGATGTGACAGAAGTTTTCTTTGAACTACTTGTACAGGTCTGATCACTTCTTGAAAATATCAGTTATAATTCATAAAGTTGCCCAGGAGAATTTTTATGTGAACAGATGTTAGCTAGAAAACTTAGAAGAAATGAATAAGAAACCTTTGTATTAATGCTGACTATAAAACCAGATAATATTCTGTAAGCATCCATAATTAACAGTTAAGCTCATTTATTACGGGTCTGTAAGGAGCTGAATAGTCAAATCCTTAATCTTCTATCTTGTGATTATTTTAACATGAACTCTGAACCAGAGAGATTCAATTCTGAAGCACAGAGAAGCCCCTTTTCCCACATGGCTAACAGAATTATGCCAGGAGTGAGTTTTCTGGTGTATATTTAACAGATATTTTGAACACAGCTGCCAGGTTTGTATCTTTCTGTATAAGGGTGAAAGAATGACAAAAATTAAGATGCAATAACCAGAAAATATTCTGTCTAAAGAGTAAAATACGCCCCCTCACCAATTTTAGAAGGTGATACAAACACTAAAAACAACAAACACCAGCCACACATCAATCTGAAGCCCAACAACACAAACACTGAAGAACAAAAAATATAATTTCAGCCCTTTTCCATCAATAGAGAGAAAATATTTCTGAAAACCTGGAAACTCTTCACTGCTTAAGAGCCCAGACCTTGGGTTTCAGGTGGCAGCCTGGGAGGACCTGAGGCTGATTGTGCAGCACGTGGCACACACTGGAGCCAGCCAGGGCTCTTCCTACTGTGCAGTCATGTTGTCAAGTAATGAAATGCTGATTTGCATCTTTACCCAGTAAAATTTCATATAAATATAGGTGCTGAAAACATAACATTATTTATGGATAACAGCTGTCGTATTCCCCAGCTGTTTGCTTGTTGTCTGCTGTAACATATGTTAATTTAAACTTTCACCAAATGTCATGGATTGTTTGCAGTCCTCCAGCTGCAGCTTGGCAGTTTTTTCCTTTAGGTTTCTGTTGGCTCTGGATGTGATTACACAGACAGCCCATAACAACATAAACAAGCCTTGTGTGGCTGCTGAGCTCTTCGTTAACTCGGCTAAGTGAATGTTTGCTGGAACAAGCAAAACAGGGAGAGAACGTATCTCACTCATTTTCATTTTTCAGAGGTATTTCTGAATGCTGTCAGTGGAGAAAACACAGGGGACAGTGGAGTCAAAGAAATCCTTAAGTAAAAAATGCATCACACAGAACAGATTATTATTACCTTAACAGTCCTAAATTAAACTAAGTGTAATCTACATATATAGATAAATTGTATTCCAGACACGATGTTAAAAGTGAGGTCCCCAGGTCAAAGGCAACCACAGAAATTTAACTGACTTAGCATAGCAGGACTGTGTGACAAACTTAACAATCAATAAAAGGAAAGAAAATAGTACAAACTGAATATCACAGTTTGTGGACAAATTCTAATGCATTGCACAGTGGGGAAAAAAGCCCACAAGCAATGAACAGTCTAAAGCAAAACACAAGGAGGAGAAGAAAACAGCAAGGAGGATGGGCAGGACTCAGGAATGCTGAGTTTCTTTCTTATGGGAAGCTTTCAATCAGAATAAGTACCATGTGCATGCTGAAAGCAAAGGCTGGTGTGGAGGGGAGGCTCTTGTTTCCTGTACAAGAGCTTTTCCATCCCTGCTTCACCATGCTGCCTCTTCCACGGTGGGACAGTGGCATTTCTCTGAAATGTGCAGACACTAAAACACCTCCTGCTTTCCATGCTCAGAAATTATATTTAAATTACGCTAAAGGTCAGCCTTGGCAAGCACAACAACTTATATCTGCTTTTCTGTATCAATGTACAGAAATGGGACTTACACAAATGTACAAATGATAAGATGGTGCCAGCAAGCACAATACAGATATTGATCAACTTAAATAAGAGAGTGGGCAGGAAAGGAGAAAACAATCTGTGGTGACAAACTGACAAAAAGGCTGGCAGCTAATAAAATTGATGGTGAGATGGGAAATAATTATTTTTCTTATTATTTATCTTTTGTTATTCCACCTGGCATTACCTCTCAGCTTTTCATCCCATTTTAAACTTACCACAGAACAAAATCTCAATATACAGACTATGTTTTAGATTATTATGATGCCAAATCTCTGTAGAATTAAAGGATAGTGGAGAAACAGAAATTCTATATTAATTATACTAGAATCAAGGTGTTTCATGTTGCAAAAAAAAAAAAAAGGCTGAAGATTAGAGAATTGCCTGGTACTATGGTACAACTTGCCAGAGCCTGGCATTACTTATTTTAACCAATACCTGTAGAAAAAAAAGATGGTTAATGTTGGTGTAAAAAGCGTCCATCTCAAGCTGGGTAAATCAATGCACTTCTATGTGCCACAGGACCCCACGTTTTACAAGCTACTGAACTGCTCTAAGGTAAAACTCTTCCCTTCAGCACCATATGCAGAGGCTGCAGCACTTAATCCTTCTTTTCAGCAGCACTCCTCTGCCAAAAGTTGCTGAATTAGAAAAGGCTTCAAGCTTGTTAATATCCTGCCAACTGACAAAAAATTTAAATTTCATCCAGTTGAATCAGCTTCATTTAGTCAAGGGTCATTTACAATTTTTTGGAAAAGCTTGATTGCACCATCACAGTTAAATACAACAACTTATCTCTGATAGAGTCACCATATTCTTAATATTGACTTAATCCCTGAACACAAAGCTTAAAGGAATGGATACTGCTGAAGACTGATTCCACAAAATGATGATGCAAGCAACTCATTAGAAAATACCTTTTTTTAAGATTCTGTGGTTTAAATTCTTCAATCCTGAAGACCAAGTCTGCTGAAATGCCATCTTAACCTTCCCACAGAAGCTTTAGATCTCAGATTATCTGGGAGGGTTTTGTTTTTGCTTCCAAGTTGACACTTGTTCATAATTTCCTGATTAATGTCTATAATGAAAGTACTACAAGTAGAACAAAGAATGTAAGTGAAAATGAGGTGCAGCATGTGACTCAAAGATGACTTCTCCCTGAAGATACAGCTAATTTAGCCTGAACCTGAGCACCTTATTTGCTCTCAGATCATCATCCCTCAAGAGGTAAAGACCTCTTTCCAGATTATGCAGGTCCCATGTTCTAGCACCCTTTACCAAACACAGTGGGAAATGTGATATTTTGTTGATACAATCTGGAATGGATAGAGAGGAAGGACAAGAAAAAGAGTTTGCTTCCCCTAGCACCCACAAGAGAACTCTGTGCTACCCTTGCTGAGCAATTCAAACCTTGACAGTGCTCCTGTTTCAGGTTCAGACACATTTCATTGAAGTAATACATAAAGACTTAATGAAATTCTTAAATATTGAGCTACTTTATCACAGGAACATTTTCATGCTTGTATACAAATTCCAATAAAATACTTGTTTTCCAATAGAAAATGCTAAAAGCACTAAAGTAACTGCAGTGCCTTTAAAGCTGTAGAATACATTATGGGTTTCAGAAAAGTTCCGTTTCTACAGGCTTACTCTAAAAATCATAATTTGACATAATAATCAGGCACTGACACATTACTAGACCTTTGATGCTCTTTATCAGAGCATCAAAACTCAATTGAAAAAAAACCAGACAAAAAAAGAAACCATTGACAGAGTTGAAAAGGAAGTGTGTGAGTGGGAAGAGATGAATATCTGAAGGAGTTTGTTATTTGCATTATAATAAAATACGAATTTTTGTGAAAGCAGCAAGTGAATTTGCATGGAGGGAGTGTCAGGAACACCTGAGATCCTTTCACTGAAAACCTTTGAGGTATCTCACAGATTCTGCTGGTTAGAGATGTCAGGAATACTTCTTACAGGGTAATGAAAACAAAGGAGAGAGACTGGAGCTGCTGCCATGTGAGGATCTTGCCCTACATCTGCCAAACCTTTTGTGACTTGCCTGTCTTGTCTTGCAGGTTATGAACAAGACAAAACTTTTGTCTGTGAAAACTGAAGCACCCATCTGTAACAGGCAGCTAGCTCTGGTGGGCAGCACCTCTGTCTTGAGTGCTGCATCTCTCTCCTGGATGTGCCAGCAGGGACAGGGACCTCTCTGACACCTGCCACCACCTGCAAGGACCTTTCAGTTCAGCCAGAGCAGCAGCTCAGGCCGGGTGGCACTGGCACAGCCAAACCCCCTCAGCCATTGGTGCTGGGTGTTGCAGTTCTCGTTCTGGATGTGCCTTTTGCCGGTGCCCAACGTTATGGAACGGCTTCACCAGGTTCTTTGGCTCAGGGTGCAGACTACTGTGGCCTCAGCAAGTGGTGTCACAGCCAGGTGTGGGACACTGCAGGCAGCCCCTGCCCTCTGCACTGGCAGCAGTGGCTGACAGAGAACACCAACACCACAAGCACCAGCAATTGTGCAGGGCCAAATGCTGACCCAGCTCAGACCCCACAAACTATGGTAAAAGAGGGAGTAAGTGCTTATCAAATACAAGAAGACAAGCGAAACAGTGTTTTGTACATCTGAGATGGCCATGAACTAATGGAACCTGAAAGTATGTTTGCTCCAGAAAATACTTTGAGTTAATAATAGAAATATGTGCTCTACAGCCAGCACTAAGCAACCAAGAAGAATTCGGCATTGAATATCTAAGCTGTTCTTTCTGCAGAAGGTCTAAGTACACCCTTGAAATGGTTTAAGTTGCAACATTTTTGTCACCTTTCTTCACAGGAACACCTCTACAGGTGAGGAAATAACGTCTTCTCCAAAAATCCCTTTGTAACTGGCCATAAACAAGCAAAGTTTCCAGGCTAATACCTCAGCCCATTTTTCTAGAAAACTTCTGTTGACTACAACATTCAACAAAACTGACAGCTCCTGAAAGTAGCTTAGATTTTACTTTTTCCTTCCTAAACAATTCAACATCAAATATTTTACTATTTGTGAATCTCATCTAGAAGCCATTAACAGACAAACAAGTACTTGCTCCCAAGTTACCCTGATTTTTAAAAAAAACAAACCCTATCTCCCAAGATAATGGCCGCATACATCATAAACACAAAAATGCTCTGAATATCAAGGAGAAGTGGCATTTTTTTCACTCTCCTCTTGCCTTTCCCTGGAGAGAAATTGCAAGAGAGCTGAGCAGAGTCAGTGCTGCTCCCACCCTTTCTCATCCCCTGTGGCCAGCTGCTCACTTGTCCCACAGCCACTCCACAGTATCAGGTATTCTCCAGCTACCAAGGATTTCAGCAAGTCCCTGCTCTGACCCAGTTGTCATCAACAGATTATTGCTAAAGTCTTGTCCAGAAGTTTCACTTCTTGTGAGCTCTGTAAAGTTGCCTGGTGTTGTGTTTGAAGATGCCTGAATAATTAATTAACTCCTTGAGCACACAGTGAGGTGCATCTTGTAAAAGCATATGGGCTGACAGGATCCTGTTCTTTGTGTCTCTGTAGGTGGTTTCTTATGTTGGCTGAAAGTCAATCCAATATTAAACTAGACCCCAAGATTAGATTTTTCCATGGTAAATAAATCAAGTTAAATCAAATAGCTGCTCCTTTATAGCTCTTGGGATATTCCAGTTAGTTTCTTCCTGCAGGACAGCAGCAATCTGTTAGCTCAGCAGCCAAAGGTGGGATGACAGCTGCATGTGGCACCTGAAGAGAAATGTCCCTTCAGGACAGTGTGTAATGACACAAGGGAGCAGCAGGGTAAAGCAGGCAGAGTTAGTTTTGACTTCTGTACCCATGTCCATGGGAATAAAGGTGGAAATCATGATCCACAGATGGATCAGGAAAGACTGGATGGCTGAGATCTGAGGAAGAGGAAAATGGATAGTATCCCAAAAGGACAGAACAAGTGTAAAAGCTGGTCTAGGCTCCAGAAGTAACAGCCTTCTACTGAAAGAGAAAGGCTCCCCAAACAATTGAGCAAATATCCAAACAATACAACAAAATCCATCCCTAAATGTCTTTGTCTGAGTGCTTTTGAGCTTTTTCAGAGTAAATCTTATGCTGTTCCCAGCAGTACTCTGAGCAGAAGATACAAAGGGTTAAACACTGAAGCAACGATTCCTATTCCTGTATAATTCCTCTAAACACTGAGTTTGGTTATTCCTAAAATGTTGTCCCTACTTTAGTAGCATATCATGACTATTTATTTCAGCATTCTTTTGTGTTTTCCCTTCTAACACTGTGTGTAAAACAGAGGGTTTGAGGATGAATTATTTAGCTGGCTGAAGAAAATGTGCTTTAAAATATTCTTCTTGGGGACACTGAATGCATTTATTACCCTGGAAAAATTCAAATCCAGCATCTGTTGTCCTGTGAGTTTTACTGGCTAATGATGAGAACCTGGGGGATTTGTTTGCAGCAGGGCTTTCTGGATTTATGTTTTTGTTTGTTTGTTGTTTATTTCACTCAAAGACAACAGGAAATTGAAAAACATTATTATTTTAATGAAACTACTTATGGGTTTTTGACAACTTACTGATTAATTCAGGTGGTTTCCAAATTACCCTCCTTTAATTTCATTTCTCCAAGTTGCTTATAATTTGATTTTGTAATTTGACTTCCTTGGGACAGGAGTCCTGAAGCATCTTTTCTATTATTGTCTAGAAAAAAATATAGTGAATACATAGAAGAAAGAGGTGGAAACTGTAGTTCACAGGAAGTGTTTGAAAGCAGGGAGTCTGTTCATGTGCACATGGGTATTTAGGACAAGGTTGTATTTATTCTGAGAAATGGTCTCTTACACAGTGGTTAGGAGCAGATCTTTGATTTGTCACTGAAACCAATGTTTATGTAAAGAATCCCCCACACTAATTCCAAGAGGAATTTATTAAAGGCCCTACAAATTGAGCCAAACATCTGCAGAGCTAAAGGGACTTGAGCAAATCTGAGCCAAAGAATCCCAACTCTTTAAGATACACCAGGGCCCTAGTACACTCCAGGGCCTTCATGGTTAACCTCTGTTCCACCTGCTGTAATGATTTTGGAGAAGATGAGAAGATTCTGAAATCAAACCAGTAAAAAAAGGAAAAAAAAAAAAAAAAAAGATATCCACAGAGGGAAAAAGTTTTAAGAAGTTCTGTAGGTTACAGTTGCCAGGGAAACCACTTTGCAACAGCCATATGGTCAGAAAATCTATTTTCTTTGTTCTCTAGGGAGGAAAAAAAGGAAGTATTTTGGTGCAGAGGGGAAGAAAAATCCCACAAAAGCTACAAGAAAAATATTTGCACAGATACACTTAATCACTAATGAGAAAAGATAAATGATTTGCCAAACTAAGCTACAGAGTTCCAGCACTAACTAGAATATTAATACAGGAGATGCAAGTTCCTTTCTGCTCTGTGTTCATACCTTGAAACGAGCAGCTTCCCTTGCTATCAAAGCTCTTTCCTGTGGGTGTGAACTCTACAGACTGAAAGATGATCCCAGCACTGCCTTTAATTTTCTTTGTCACCATTTTCCTGTTGCCCTGTGCTTTCAGCACGGGCCCTGCTGCTCCAGCAGGGACCATGGCCCATAGATGTGCCTTTGTCACGCACTTGCCTTTCAACCTTCCACATTACCAGCTTTAAGCAGAAGAACTGAGGGAAGGGCTGGAGGGAGCTTGTGGCAGCATGTTCCTTTCCCAGCCCAGCATGTGACTGCCTGCATCCCTGCCAGCACTGAGGAGCACAGCAGGTGCCATGGGCAGAGCTCCCTGGTGACCAGGGACAGCCGGGGGGCTCTCTGGCACCTGCCTCCAGCCTGGCCCCAGAGAGGAAACCACATCTCAGCTTGAAAAATGGCACCACAACCAGCTGCCCCCATGCAGAGATGCAGAGGAGTCTCAGAGACCCTCACAGATCTGCAGAAAGAGATGATGAACCCGGTTTTTGCTCATAAATGGAAATAGTGTTATTGACTGGATCTCTCTCAGCTCACAAAAGCTTTCTTCCTGGTATAATTATTTTCAATGCTATCCCTATGAAGATCTTTGGAAAAGTTGTTTAGTTCCCTAATAAGTTTTGGGGTGGAAATCTTTGAAAAGAGACAACCTGCAAAACAGCAAAGATGCAAATCTAGTTTTCCTCTGACCACAACTGTTCAGCCCAACTTTTCAGAAACGGGTTGTCCCTCTGTTCAAACTGCTTCACTCTTACAGCAATACCAACAGAAATGCTAATGATAACAAACCTAACAGTTCCTGCTCACATGAATTATGGATATTTGCATGCTCTTAACAGTGCTACCTAGTTCTCCAAAACCAGGCTTGGCTAGATACACAGTCACAACTTATGTTTTAAATCACAGGCTACGCTGACTTGGCTGGTGTTACAGACCTGCCAAAGAATGTCTAAGGTGAAAACAAATGCAGACTACACCTCAGATCTATTTCTCATTCTCTGTTTGTCCCGGTGTCAGGCAGCAATAAATGAAATCCTAACTTCCTTGTAAAGCTGGTGACTCTGGGATTTACTGTATCAGTAATGCAATGACATTCTCTCCTTCCCAAGCAGGGTTTTTGTGGGATACTGAGACACTCAGAGAAGGCGATAAAAAGTATGTGGGTACCAGGACATCAGGGATTTGTCCTGTCAAATCTGCAAACATTTACAGGAATAAAACAATTGATGCCAAGGCTGGAAACCAGGATGAAAGCATGTTCCCTTTCCTCTTAGACTCACACTGATATTCCATCTGAACCCTGCACCAAGCAGGCTGCAGAGCTGAGCAAATTAATTGTGGCACGAAGGTCCCAAGGTACCCTGCTGCTTGTTATGAGACTGTGATAGGCCTGAGGAAGGATGCTCAGAGCAGGAAACCTGGATTCAAAATAGACATCTACACTCTGTGAGCAGGGAAATGTTTGTCTACGTTTTCAGAAAGAGGTCCCTGAAAATCAGGCATCTTCAGAAGCAAAGGAATCTGTAAATGAAATGTGGATTTTCTATCATCTTTCTGAGCTAGGATTACTGTATTTTTAAACCACCTTCTGTTTTGCTGGAAAGCCTCCATCTCAGGCTCTCACTCATGGCCTTCACCCAGGAGCTGAGCAGTTCACAGCCATCCTTGGCACTTGGCAGCTGCTTCACCGACTGCACCCTGAGCCAGCACTGAGGGGCAGAGGACAGAAGAGTTTCCCAAAATGGCACCAACACTTGACCCGTTCTCCTCAAGGATCTCTGTGACTGGGCAGACTACTCCCAACAAGGACACCAAAAATATTTTTGCTGGATTTTAAACTTTCATCTGTGAAATTGAAAAAGCCTCTAAAGGATATAGTTAAAATTACCAACTGAAAGAACACCATGGATCAAAATATTCCCTGGTTAGGTCAACCAAATGGCAAGGGAAGAGCAAGGAACAGCCATCAGTGGCAGAAGGGTTTAGGCAACATTATTAGAAAAATAATTTCAAATGCCCCTTTTATTCACCACACCAGTCACTTCAGGTTCAAAAGAAACCTTTCCTACCTACTCAGCCCAGCCATTTGCTGTGGCTTTGCTTTCTGAATCTGAGGACATCATTTTCCCAAGAGCACAGCTACAGGCCTGGGAGCTTCAAGAGGCTTTGCTGCCAAAGGAGAGCAGGGATTAACAAATCACAGCAAAGACACAAGCACTGGATTGCTTCTTGTGTACTCAGACCTTTCCTCAGGCCTGCTGCCAGCTTACCCAGCCTGCCAGAGGAGACGCTTGGCAGCAGTTTTATCCCTCTTAACATTTCTTCTGGCAGATTTAGCAACTGATCTTCTCCCTACCTGGTGCTTTTGCATTAAAGTCCCAGTTGAGGCTTCCAACTGAGAGCAGTTTGCATAAGTTCCTGAATTCCTGCTTTGCAATCTTCGCATCTCGTTCTTTTGATGAACATGGAGATTGCTCCTAGCGATACCTGAACCTAAAATGAACCGAAAAATGTATTACAACTGTAAAGCTTGCCAGGCAGTGGAGGAGAAATTCACACCAATCCCAGCTCTCAGAACAGCTGTTGTGACAAGGTGATATTGCTAAGGAGTCTCAAAATAGAAGCCAAGGAAACTTCTCTCCCTGTAAGGGTTCTGCTGTGTTTTGCAGTCTCCAGCTGGAATCTAATTGCAATTTAAACCCAGAGCTCAAACCCCACAATATTTCCCACTTTTAAAAGTTCTTTCAAGGAAACAGAGAAAATAAAATAGAAAATCATAATCTGGATTTTCTTTGAATCAACATGGATTCACCAGAGATACAGCAATTCAATTATCTATTCAGCTGAAACACTTTTTGGTAAATAACAAGGTGCCAAGGAAAAAATAGTACTTTATTTCATATACTTCCCATTATGCTCTGTGGGGTTTTTTTCAAGTCAACAGCAGATGCTAGGTATAGCTGAAAATCTAACACACATTTTCACAGATATGTGTTATTCAAAATCATTTCATATGTGAACTTCAGGAATTCTTCCACATCTCTCAGTGAATTATCTCAAATGACCTTCTGATAATAAAGGTGATTGACACAATTGTATTTATACTTGCTGACTGCCTACATTCCACTCCCAGGGCTTGAAGGTATGCTAAAAGTACTGTGAGCACAGATTGGTCCATTCAAACACAATATCCATGTCTTGCATGAATGTATTTTCATTCTATTTATTTTAAACCAGGCTTTGTTATTTGCATCCAGCCTCTTGGCTGCTAGAAGAACCTGCTAAAAACAGGCTCATTTTAAAGTCCAGACATTGTTTTTAAAAGCTCTTAAATGTTCAAGAAAACAACATCACACATAGGACATTGCTCAGAATTTACCTGAATGTTTTATTTTCTCAGTTTTGTCTCCTACACGCTCCTTAATAAAAATATTGCTCTAAAACATAAAGAAACCTAAGATTTAGCCAGAGCATATTTTGCTTTGAGGTAAACTTAGGCATTTTCTTCTTTCATAAATACATAAGAAAATTCATTGCAACATGCACCTTTGGTTAACTTCATCTCTGAAGCTCTGTTCTCTTATAACCCGTGCTCTTCTGCTAGGATTATATTGGGATATGCGTTTTATTTGGTAATGGATACTATTAAGAATAAGGGAAGACGCCAATTTAGAATCTCACCTTGCATTCCTTTCTACATAGTGCAAGTTTGCCAGCATAATCAAATTTATAACTTCTGATGCTTTTCTGCATATTAATTCAGAAGTTCCTGAGCCAATGCCTCTGCCATCGTCCACACCAAACACTTGCTCTTGTCTTTTCCTCTACAGGCAGAAATATCTAGTGCTCTTCATCTAAAACCACATATTTCACTATCATTCAGATTTTGAAGACAGGTGTTAAAATCTCCATTGAAAAGAACAGAAGTGACTGAAGTCTACAGGTTATTTTTGCTTCAGTGAAACAACTTGATTGACAATTTGCTACAATTAATCCAGCTCATTCCAGCAATGTTAAATATCTCAAAACAATTTTCTGAAAGGAGGATTATTTTTAGCTGAGTGAACCTAATTACCTGGTCTAGATAAATTGAGTATTTGAAGAGATCTCAGTTCCCTCCTTCACATAGCTACAGACAGGGGAAAAGTAAAACTCATACAAATCTTTATTGACAAAAGAGACATTTTGGGCTGCAATTGTTATTTTTATACCATGATTAGTAACAAAACAGGAGTCATGATCCCTTCTCTATTTTCATTACGGCATTGTTACTTCTCAAAGCTCCACCTGTAGCTCTCTTACTGTACAAGTAACAAATACCCCTAAGCAGTTTTAAGTGCTCCTGTTAGTTTTAAGTGCAAGCCCTGTGCTGACATCTGAGATGTAGTACAGGACTAACCTACTTCTGCATTGTAGCTCTCCCTTTGATCATGACACATCTCTACAGACACAGACCACAACCTTTTTGCTCTCTTCATGTTCTAATGAGGGCTAAACTCATTTGTATTATTACCTTAATACCACATGATGTCAATGGTAATAGTTTAATCAGGCTGTACCTTTTCTTGACTAGCCACACTAATTCTTTCCCATTCAAATGAACCCTGAGAGTTAATTGAATTATCAGTTTTTAGACAGAGATGATTATTAGCCTTCTATTTCTCCTATAGACTCACTCCCAAACCTGCCTTCCAAAAAGTGCCACTGCAAGCAGGAGCCTGTAGAAACAATGTTTTCAGATTAACAAAAAAGGTGAAGATTGGGTGAATGTCTCCGTGTTCACTCCCAGACCAAGGAGATTCTGCTGAAAGCACAGAACTGGGTTGAGTTATGCAAACACTGCACTGTTTCCTTCACCATACCCATTTGGGCAGGATTGTTGACTTGTTATATGGATTAAATAAGGAAGCAAACAAGTGGTGAGGCACTGCCTTGACCCTGAATTTATATCTGATCCTCAGGCTCAGATAGGGGCACCACAGGTTTAGCTCCTCCGTGCACAGCTCTGAAGAAAACCCACACAGTAACAGACAGCTCCTGAGCCTCAACTCCAACTAGTCTCTGCATTGGAGTGCATAAAATCAAAATGTTCCGTGCAAACAGAGGCACTCAGAAGTAGCACAAGGGTCGCACAGCACCTGGCCAGAATTCCACTCAACTCCCCACGTGCATTTGACTGGGTAAGCTTTCACAAGCTTTTCTTTTAATCTAATTTGCCCCAGATTTGCTTCAGCCTGTGCTTCCAGATACTTTGCCCCACCCTGCTTCGGGGTTATATTTACTTCTAGCAGACTTAGAGAAGGCAGAAATGGAAATCCTGAAACATGCTGGAGCTTTACATAATGGTGCAAAAAGGGTTATTGCTCATCTGAACAATAACCACAGGAAAATAGACAAAATAGACCCACAAGGGGCCTCAAATCCACACAGTCCCTTCCTTTACCTCAAGGCTGTAGGGTTTTAATCCACACAACTGCTGACAGGAATCTGTCCACCTTATTTTAAAAGGCTCCTCAAAAAGCCTTGTCAACTCTTGGCTATTCAAATGACTCTCCCAGCACCTTTCAGATATACAGCTTTCCTCCAGTCTGTGTAACAAACATATTAATGTTTATCCATTACAGACTGGACATGGAGAACACTGTTACCCACCTCTTTTTGTCCAGCCTTTTAGTGCTTTTTTAAATCTTATTCTTCCCATCTTATTTTAGATATTTTTACGTTACTGGGGGAACCTTACAGCAGAGCAGTCAATGCTCCTGTCGAAAACCAGCTATGCTATAGAAAATCCTGCTTATTCCACCTCCACTCAGCTAATGTATCTCCAAATCCTGCAGTTCCTAAAGTGAAGCTAATCTGTACACAAGACAGCACATATTCAGGGCTATGAATTCACCATTCATAGTCACTGCATTCTGTAATCAAAGATAATGTGCAGGGGGCTTAAAAAGCTTTCAAAACCCATGATCAAATAGATGCAAAACTAGCAAGCCCCATTGCTTCCTCCTTCCCCCAGCGTGCTACTCAAGTGCATATGAAAGGAAGGCTGGAGAGCTGACAGGAGATGTGGTTTGCCTTAATTTGTGGAAGCAGCCCATTGCTTTGGTGACTAACACACACATTTAATTCATGCAGCCTCTTCCAGGGTCTGGAGTACAACACCTGGCTGCAGCTGAAGGCTGTGTCAAACACAGTTTGCTGTATTTGCACGTGGGGATCGTGAGCTTGGTTCCCATCATTTTGTAGTGCCCAGGACTGTCATTTTCATGTGCTGAACTGTGGCACATGCCAAGTGAAAAGAGTGCTTGACATGGTGAAGCAGATGTTTTGAAATGCTTTCTATTTTTAAATAGAAAGCGTGCATCTAACATCTCTGACAACATCAGGGTGCTGCTTTAAAAACAGCACAGAGATACTGAGACCTTTGGAGCTCATGGAAATGGATCCTAGTTCTGCACCCATTTGGGGGCCACAAAAGCCAAGCACCTGGTCAGATACAGGACTTTTAACGTGTTCTCTCAAGATGCTGTAATTGACAGATCCCAAACCCTTTTATTCTGATGGACACACATCCTTGTTCCTGGAATGCTCCCAGAAGCATCATCTGTGGCAAGACTGTATTATGATAATTGCAAAGTTACATTAGACTGTGTGGAGTCTGTGTAGCAACGTTAAATTAAATTTCTCCTTGGCTTCAAGGCTTGCTATCTGTAATTAGTGGCTTCTGTTCTTTATTACACTGATCAGTAGTGCAGCACTATTCATCACCACAGTCTTAGTTAATTATCCTTGCTAATGATTTTCACTGTGAAAATAATCTACAGGTCCCATTTGCAAAGATTGTTTTGTGTTAAAATGATTGGCTGGTAAGGCACCATCGTGTGCTGACAAGCTGGAGGTAGGGAGTTACTTAGCCTGGGAGATGGTAGCTTAGTTGAAGCAGTCAAGAGAAGAGGAAAGCATTATGATTTCAATTTGGCACCAAGGTTATTACTATTATCTGCCAGATGTGCGAGAGGGTGGGACTGAGATGTTGTAACAGAGCACTGAGGGGAGCAAAACAGAAAAAAAAGGACTTTAAACACCCCTGAAGTTGAAGTTTTAAGCAAGCACTGCTGGTGGCTACTGCTGGGGTCCTACAAGAGCCAAAACATACCTGAATGGTTAAACCTGTACTTGACAGAATGGACAGCATCTGCTCTGAGGTTTAAAGCAGGGGTGTTCTCTCTCTGCTAATGCAGATGGGAGGTTTAGCCAAGGGTGGGGTTTGGTAGAGGCTGGCTGTATCTCAGAAAACTCAGATGTGGCAACACTTTCCCAGGCTAGAGGAAACTGGCAGAGGATGAAAAGGACAAAGCTCAGTGGCAGATGTTTTTCAGAAGGAAGGTGCCTCTTGTGACTTTACTGAGTTAAAGTTAGTAAAGGTGAGGAAGGCACAGCTGGAGCTGAACCTGACAAGAGATGCAAAGAAGAACAGGAACTTCTACAGCTATCTCAGCCAGAAAAGGAAGATCAAAGAAAGAATTCCTCCCTGATGAGCAAGACTGGGAAGCTGGTAGCAATGGATGAGTAGAAGACTGCTCAGCTTTGTCTCTGCAGGCAGCAGCACAGGTCTTTTAGGGTATCACAAACTTACTCAACACCGGTGAGAATCCCACAAATGGTACAATTTGTATTTAGCAGAAACAGCCAGAGAGCTCTCAGCTCTTTACAAGGGAAATGCCATTTTCCCATGAAATGGAGTTTCACAGGCTACAAATCATTAGTGCCCATTTTTAGAACTTGAAGCTCTTGTAACAATTAGCAGAAATCATTAGCAAACACCTTCAAATACATTGCCAGTGAGGTTTTCACTAGCACAGACCTGTGAAATTCCTGCAAGTACTTTGCTGCTGAGCATGTGACAGAAAATACTCCTTTCTATCTGTGAAGAGAATCAGGGAATTTTCAGTGTAGAAGTCTGGGTGACACCACCTTTGTGACATCCCCTTGATGCAGTTTACGCCTAACTGCATTGTGTCTTTCTCAACCCCACAGGTACTGAAGATTTTTTTTGTGTGTGTGTGTGTAACCGCTTATCACAAATCTGCAAAAATTGCAGCTTGGAATATGTAGTCACTTTTTCATCCTAAATGTGTCCAGTGCCCAAACCTGCTTTCCTCAGGTGCTTGATTTTCCCTGTCGAAAAACACTCCAAAATAAATATGTTTATATTTCTATGTGTTTTCTCCCTTCAACTGCTGGGAGCCAAATGAAGTGTGATGTTGACTTCAATCTGCTTTGCATAAAATACACAGAACAGACCTTTGCATTTCTAATGCTGGGAACAGCACCAAGTGAAAACTGCTTTCAGGAGAGGCTCAGGGGCTGCATCCCCCTGGTAAATGGTTTACTGGGTGTTTCCAGTGGTAGCAAGATGTCCAGTTTGCTTCTCCTCTCTGCGCCAGAGAGTAACACACAGTCACAGAGGGCTCAGGTGCTAGAGAACCACCTTGAAGTGGTTCTTTGGACAGCCCTCAAACAAACACATACCACAGCCAGCAGAAATGCACAGGTATTTCAAAATTTCGTCCTAAAGAGTCAGCTGGCATTTATTTCCCCCACAGGTGCTTCTGGGAGCCCCTCTAGAGCTTCTTGGAATTCACTGAAATCCAGCTGGACATGTACATGCCAGGATCACCCTAGGACATGTCTAGTTTTGCCTTCCTGTACTTTTGTACCTGAGCATCACCTTCCCTCCCAGCCTGCTCTGAGCTCAGATCTGAACTCCAAACCGGACCCAAAGCACACAAAATCTTCCTCCTACAGAGAGGACCTCAGGCAATGCTTCTGAGTGATGTACAAGTACAGACAATAAGTCACAGGAACGCATATGAAGATCTGAGAGCAGCAAGGCAGCTTGCACACAAGGAAAAGGAAGCAATGGGAGATAACCCTGTAGTTGCAGCAGCAATGGATTTCAAGCAGGATGTGAGTTATGAACATTTCTGAGATGCTGTGAATAAGGGTGAGAGAAGCTAACTTGCTTTCCCTCCCAAGAGAAGAGAGGGAAGAGATTAAGAAGAAAAACTAAATAAAACACCCAGTGGCTCTATGTCTTGGCAGGACTAAGCTGGATACACTGCTTTGGGAGTCAAACACAACACTTCTGCTTGAAATGCAGGACACAGGGGCTGAATAAACATTACTGACAGACTACTGAATCATGATGCTGGAAGTGATATCCTGCAAGTGTTTTTACTTGCGTTTCTCTCTACCTGCATATGAGGCTTTGTAACTGCCCTTCACCACTAAGTTAAGATACAATATTAAACCCCATGAAAGAAAGAGGGCTCAACAATTTAACAATGCTCAATTTGTACTGTATCCAACAGCAGCTCAGATACAACAGCTGCTCCTAAGTTCCTGATTTCACTACATTTGCATCTCTAAAGCTAAACAAAGTGCCACCTGCATCTTAGGATTGTTTCCAAGTTACACCCCTCTCCCTCTTTTGCCTTTTTCCTTATTTCTCAACCTAGATTATAGATTTCATGCTAACTTTTTGCTTTCCTGAAGGCCTTCATTGTTAATGAGCCTTTTTATTTCTCATCTCTCAAGCAATGTCAAAGACTTTGGAGTGTAGTTAAGCCATAATAACTCCATGCAAAAGCCAGCACAAACAGTTTCAGCTAGACATTAAGTCAGGCCCTAGACAGTTGTATTGCTGGATTCCTTTGGATTATGAGAAAAATATGATTAATTTTACTGGTGTGTTATTTATTTTGGTTTTCCATTAGCCAAAAATTTAATTACTCTCTAAAACCACTCAGGACTAGCACATCTGCTGAAGGGTATGCAAGTCACCAAGAGCAATAAAAGTGAAGGCAAAACAATGCTTAAGGTGTTATTTACAACTTGGTTATTTATCAATAAATGGAAGATTTGTGCAAATAAAGAAGCTTTGAGCATTTCAGAAGACAACTGGTGGCTCCCATTACCAACAAGTGAGGTGCAAGGGATTCTCAGGAAGATAGCAAAGATGTATTGGGTGTGAAAGTTACTACCTTCCCTGCTCCCAGTAAATCATGGAAGGAGGCTGCCACTGACAACACAGCAGATGAAAACCTAAGGAAGGTGACAAGGTGGAAAACCAGCGAGCAGCCAAGAAACAATCAATTTGCTGCAGGGGGTCTGGAGACAGGAGTGCCACACATCAAATCATCTTGCACCTGCCTGCAGGGAGGGGATAACCTTCCCCAGCCCACTCTCCTCATTGTGTCTTTAAGTGACAAATTTAGAGCTGCATATAGCATGAAAAATAAACTGCTTTCTCTTGTCCTCCTTTTAATGTTTATGAAGAACTGGATCATTTAATTTATCTTACTCTGGTCATTGTGCTCAGCTTAGAAACTTTCTGCCTGGAGATAGCCAGGCAAAGTTTCAGACTGGAGAGCTCCTCCAAGCAACCGCTGGAACATACCAGAGCATTCCAGAACCAGAGCACTCCCTGAGATAAGAAAACAAAGCCATTTTATTCTACTCTAAGCATGCAAGAAGGCTTGTCAAAAGGAGAAAAGAAACATCTTTCCATGCTTCAACTTTCACTCATAACTCGGGATTAGAATCAGCTTTTTCTGTCCAGGAGAAAGCACATTCCAACTGCAGAGCTGTTTTCCTCCTCAGCTGCAGCAAATCTGCACATCCCTGCTGGAGCAGCGAGGCAGTGCCAGCTCCCAGAGCTGTCCCAGACATTCACACCTAGGGAAGAACATCACAGGCTGCACTTCAAATAGATCACACTCCTCAATATTTCATGGGACTTGAGCAGTTATGCCTTTCTTTGAAGCAGAGCTGGTGATGGAAATTGTTCTTCCAAATTCCTGTGGTACCATAAAGAGCTTCATTCAGAGCTTGGCCCATGGGATTGACCTGGCTGCTGGGGGAGGAAGGCTTTACTCAGACCACAGGGTGTCCGTGGGAGAGGAAGGACACAGCCAGCTGAAGGGCAAGCCTAGGACACATTAATATCAGGAATTTGTTACTGCAGTGACAAAGGTATTTAGAGCATACACCCCAGTTCAAGTCACCTGTTCAACGTGGAGGTTGGGCTATTATTTGCATCCTACCACAATGAAGGGGTGATAAAGGACTGTCAGGGCTTCTGTAAGTGCTGGGCAGTTGAGAACCTCGTGGCTCCTACACCAACAGATGCATCTGTGCCAGCCACCCACTGCCATGCTGCTCTCAGATGACAGAAACAAAACAGATTAAAGCTGCTTTTGTTTTGAACTGTCTTCTTCCTCAACATTACCTTCATGCTTTCAAAGGTTTCAGATAAACATTACTGGAAGTGTAATTCTTGTTATTGAAAAGAGGCTTAATGTGTGTGAAGAAAAAAATAGGTTTTGTAGTGATAAGGTAATAGCTTGTTTTAGGTAGCATTACAAATTATTAGGATCCCATTAATTATTTTCCCTTCTAAATAAGTCTAATGTGAAATTATTGAAAAAAGAAATCCTTATTATTGTTACATACATGGGAGACATGGGCTCTGCTTTAGTAAATGGGGTTTTGTTAAGTCCACTACTGTGTTTGTACCAAATCTGCTTGTTTTCATCTTCCCAGGTTGCTTTCCTTCATTCTGAATTATTATCTAGTAGCAGGTAATGCAGACAGAATGCCAGAGTGTCACAATAAATTGTTATTTAATTGTACATAGATTGGCAATAGGGTTTCATAACCATCTCCTGTCAGATGTACCAGCAACTTGAATTATAAGCAGGGTTTCCACCTCTTAGAAGGAAATAGAAACCCTCAACAAAACCCATAACAGATCCTCAAAACAAGGCAGTGGGAACCTCCACACTTATTGCTGTGCTGGAGAAGAGGATTGCTCAGATTGTGCCCTCTCCTGCAGGTAGATTTTCTATCTGGACAGTAAAGGCAGGGATGCCAGCAGAGCCCAAGAGCCAACAGGAGCTGTTGGTAGAGCCAGCTCTGTCACAGGGTACCAAAGTTATTTTTCCTTGGGCAGAAGTGCCCCAGCTTTCCTGCCCAGAGGAATAGCTGAGCCTCTGGAAGAGGACATATTAACCTAGCACAGCATTTAAAGACTCAGAGGCAGATCTCAGAATGAGGCTGGTGTTAATATCTCTTCCAGCTGAAGTGGAACATTCCCAGCTCTTCCAAAACACAGAGGCACAAGGACAGAAAGCAGTGGGCTAACAAGGAAGACCCTGAAGCATGGCTTGCTTAACTAAGATGACAAATCCTGCCTTTGAGCAGGAGAAAGCAAGAGCAGACGTGGCTGAAGGAAACACCAGTGAGAGCTCAGATTTTGTCTCTGAAGCGAGAGCCAATGTCACCTTCCCTGTTTGCAGCCACAGGGGTTTGGGCACTGCTGCCACCCAGCAATGGGCACCCTCCAGGCTCTGACAAGTTTCAAAGTACTTCAGGAGAAAACCAACTTGCTCTATGCTGAGAGATAAATGCTTTTTTAAATTAGATCTTCCAGCCATAAGAAGGTTGAGAACATTAGTAAGTGACCTGGGCTGGAAAATAATGCATTTCCTTAACATTTTAAGGTAAACTTAAAAATGTGTTATAACAAAGAAAAATACTTAAGCCTCATTTCTAAATAAAAAAGCTGCCATATTATTGGGCAGAATCTTTTAAACTTTCTTGGAAACCTTTCACATCATTAGATAGCATATCTGCAAGTCTGTGGTAGAGCCAAATTAAATTAAAACTACTGACAGAACTGAACTTTTTTTTTTTTTTAACAGAGTCTTTGAAAAAGAGAGAAATATTTGTCCAAACCAACTTTGTAGGAATAATTTTATTTCTTGAAAAGCCATATTCCAAGATACACCTGAAACATTAGGTGACTGAATAGCAAAGTATTTCCCTAAACTAACACAAGTATATACACACACTAGTAGATTTGTAAAATTTATGCTTGATGTTAGAACAAAGCCTTTGAAATTTCTATTGGACTAACGTTAACTTACAAAATTCTAAGTTACAACCAGAAAAGCAAGTTCTTTTTCAATGTCTTAGGTGTTTGATAGTTGTACTTGCTTAAGCAAGACTAGATAATATAGAGGAGGCTGAGAAATAAATTACCCTCATATTAATAATGAAAGACATACCCTGTTTGCAAGAGATAGCTTCATGGCCTGGTCAGCAGGTTTTTCTGCTCTTCTCAAAACTGTGCACTTCCTCAACAGATAATATGATAGGCAATTCTTTCAGCTGAAGTTGTCAGTCTAACACTGCCAGAAACATTAAAAGTCGCCTTCCTCAGGAAGCCACACAAAACCTCAGAAGATCAGCACCAATAAGAAAAACATGGATGTGTCTAGATGGCAAAGTGTTTCACTGATTCTAAGATATGAATTTCAAGCAACAGTGATGCTCTCATATCAACATCTAAGAAATAGCATATAATGATCTGTGCTTTCAGAGATGAAAGAAAAACAAATGTAAGAGGTACTAAATAAAAGGAGGATGACACAGGAAACTTGTTAAGCGTTGCTTAGCAAAGATGCATTTGTGCTGTTTGTATGGATGACACACACATTATCTACTTCCACAGAAGAATCACATTCATGTTTACCCAGAAAAACCCAAAGGCTTTTTCTATTTCTATTAACTGATGCACTGCTGGCTGGGCCACAGCAAACTGGGCCCCCCCTTGAGCTGCTGGGTCAGTACAAGGCAAGTACTGACACAAATTTAAAAAAAAAAAGGAAAAACCACCAAGCAACTGTACTCAAACACCACTTTTACTTTATTTTCCCTTCTTACTTTCTTGTTAAAATAACATAGTGGGGATGTTTGAAAGCGTGTTTTGTTTCCTGCTGCCTCTTCTTTAGCCACTACTTTCTATTTTTTCCAATCCTTACAATTCTGCAAACACTGGGACCAAAAATAATCAAAGTTGTTTTATACCTTCAGCTTTTACTTCTCATACTAAACTTTTAAGAAGCCTCAGGTAAAATGGGAGTTAAATCTCTAAGTATTTTGAGGATCTGGACATCTTTCCAGAGCTGCTTAAAACCAGTAATTGAAATACGTCTATGAAATTGAAATACAAACAGAAATATATCCTTACTGAATACAAAACAATGAGATTTTATTGGTGTAGCATGCCAAATGAGCGCTATGTAAAAAGGAACAGATCTCCTGGTTGTTTGTCTGAAGTGACAGCACGAATTTGAGGCAGGCAGTGTGCTGCAGATCTGATCCTGCACCCTGCTGTTGTTACACCACATCCCAAGCCAGCAGGGCTCGGTGCATGGCATGGGGCTGTCTCTCACACACATCCCTGCTCTGAGGCAGCAGGGACAACCCACCTCAGCTTTCCTTTTTCACTCAAATCAGACATCTGGTTGTTTAAAATAACATTTTGTCTGCTTTCTTTCTGCTCCTCCCATGGAAGCACAGCATAAACTCAGACACATTTGACACAGAGGTCATCAAGAACCACACCGGTGCAACCATCACAGAATTGATATTATTATAGTGGTGGCACCATTTCCCTTACAATCTTTCTCTTGTAGCAGGTTTCCTTTATCACCACATCCTTCAAACACTGAAAACCCCAAAGCAGGCTCTGATTAGCAGCAATGCACAGCACATTCCCACACCTCCTCAGCAGGGGCTGACAAACCTGGTGTGCTGTGCAGCTCCAGCAGGGACAGCCCGGGACATCTGTGATGGGATCAGCTACTGGGCCAAGGCTTTGCAGTACAAACCCACTCACTGGTGCTCCACCAGCTCAGGGGGAAACAGGCAAGGTGCACTCATAGCTGTAAGCCAGGGACAGCAGCTTGGAGGGAGTTATTGCCATGGTGTGGTGGTGACCACATTCCCTGCTGCACTGGACACTGGATTTCATGTGTACAGCACCCTAAGGGCAAAACCCTAATGAACCCTTCTGGTAGCAAAGCTCACAATTGTTCCTCAGCCAGGAAGGGGCTCTGGAATGGCATTGGATTCTTATGCCTGAGTCACCCACACCACTGTAAACCATCTCCTCAGTGCCAGCATTAGATCAATACAAGATTATATAGCAAAACAGTAAATAGCTCAATCAAGTCACTAACAGATAGTGATGAGACAGACTTCCTTTTTACAGGCCAAAAATAAGAAGAGTGATTCTCCACTAAGCATTAGCTCCATTTGTTCAGCACTCCAAAAGTAAAATGTGGAAATAGGTGGTGCTGAAAAATATTCTATTCAGACTAAAAATACCTTCACACTCAAATCATTAAGACTCTGAAAACTCAGTTTTTGCCTATCAATTAGCAATCAGACATCTCTCTCCTGTTCTCACATATTGCTCTACACCTACAGCATTCTCTCTCTCTTCGGAAGGTGGGAGGCCAGAGCTCACAGAACACAAAACACCTTCCCTGAATCAAAAGCTTTGGAGGAAACTGGATCACCAAGTATTGCTGTGCCTCAGGACTCACTGGAAGATTGTGTTTGTCAGCATCAAGTGGTCTGTTCCCAGATACTCCAAATGATACAAATTTTTAGGAATAAGTGTCCCAAACAAAGAAATGGGGAAAACACACCTCTATTTAGGTCTTTATCACTTCTCTAGTCTAGTATCTCTCTCCTGTCCTCCTGCTCATTAACAGTTTGAGCTGTTCCAATTTGCCAGGGCAGGGATGGCAGAGTGAGCTGCTTCCCCCCACCCCTGAGAGCTGTGGCTACAGGGCAAAAGGTGCCGGTGTTGTGCCTGCTGAATGAGATAACAGCCCCTGTGCTGCAAAAACACCCACATTGCTCTGCCTGCAGCAGCACAGAGAGCACAGCACAGCCTGGGAACAGCCACAGCTCATGGCTAAAGAGCAAGGACGCTGTTCTTTCCCAAAGACATGTCCACATGTCCTCAAACATGCTGGCTGTACACAAAGAGGGTTAATGCAGCAAGTGCAGGCTGGCCCCTTCCAAATCGTCATACAAGTCTCCCTTCCATGAGCCAGATTCATCCTCTAAAACCAGCTGCATCTTCCCTACAAAAACACCTCCCAGGCTGGCTCCCGCATGCTCCCACACAAGCTCATCATCACTGATGATGTTCCTGTGTTCACCTCTTTTCATTCTGTCTGCCATTGATTTTTTTTAATTGCTGAGAGAAAACTCATCAGCCTGTGAGGGATACACCCACTGCATTGTTATTTGCACATTTTCCTCCATGTATGCCGAACACAGCAATATGTTTATTACAGTCTTGCTGTTTATTATGTGTTGTTGCCTGAGTGACTGTGCCTCTAACTTCTAATAAATTTACAAACTCAGCAGCAACATTAGCACCCCCTACCCTGCTAAGTAAAAAGAAATGAGAGTAAGAAAAAAACCCCAAACACAGAACATGGAGTACTCCCACTCAAAAAGATCTTCTTGTTCAATAAATACAATTAATTTCCAAGTTTCAAATATAACTGTTTAGATAAAAACCATATGTGGCATATAGACATTTTTTTTCATCAGATGGTTATCATTGGGTACCAATTCCCTGCAATGGAAGACTTTTGCTACTGGAGTCCTCATATTTACATTTTCAAGTCAGTAGAACCTGCTCCCTTCTGAAGGCTTCATGCTCCATTTTCACACCTAGAATTAAACATGCTTCAGTTTGACACTCTCAAGCTCACTTGGAGAAAAGATTTTGATGCAGATTTTAAATGACTTCAAGTCTTGTTATAATGTCTCCTTTCACTTTTTAGCTCATTCTGATTTTTCAACCCTTCATGCCAAAAACATATTTTGAATTTAATATTTTTCACAAGTTCACATGTGCAGCTTACTATGACTGCAAGCTAAAAAGCTTCAGTGGATGATGCCAAATGTGAAGAATTACACAACAAACCAAGCATTACTGACCCTCCAGGGTAGTTATAATGATCAAGAGAGTTTAAAAGCTGCTGCATAAAATCAATGAAGCTCTGAACTCTCCTTCCATCACAGTAACACTGGGCAGTTCCTGACAAAAAGTCTTTAAACAAATCCTTTTTGATAGTTGAATGTATCAACTTTGCAGTCACACACAAACATCAGCAGGCTTCAGCTAGAGATTCAAATGCCTACTATCCACCTGAAGTCCAGATGTGTCATTACTTCACTGAAAATTCCATTTCACACAACTGTGCCACACAGAATCACCTCTCAGGAAGCAATGCCAGGTATGATGCTCTAACATTTTCATGCCTCCACTTGCACAGAATTTTGATAACTTCTGTGATTTTGCTGTTCAGGATAAGCCAAGACAAGTTTTGAAGACAGAAAAAAAAATTAGAAATCACAGCACATTTATTTAGAAGCATATCAAACAATAGGATTGTCAATATTCATATTGTGATGATAACGGATCAAGGACAATCTCAGTAGACACAGAACTAAACTTCAGCATGCTGAAAGGCAGCCTACCTAGGAAGGGAAAATCAGCAAACTGTCGGATCCACCTGGAGCACCTACAGAGCTGACTCTTTAAGCAGGGAGTACAAGAGGCTCTGCTGAAAGCTGTGTTTTACTGCCTCCAGCTACAGACAAAATCACCTTCAAACAAGCCCGGGCAGGTTTTGCTGAGGCTGGGGATGATGCAGCCTCCATGAACAGAGAGATCACCTTCAAAGGGTGCAGCTCTGAGGCAGAGCTGGGAGATCCCACAGAGGCACTGAACCCAGATGATGCATAGCACTGTAAACATGTAAATATTGCCACATTAAATCAGAACTGTTCAGGAAAACAGGCTGCTCTACCACTTCTTCAGATTGTTGAAGGCTGTAGTATCATATGTCAAACAAATGCATGCTGCCTTTGTTACCCAGGTATGTTATCTTCCCCATTAAATTTAACAAGGCTTGGTCTGCATTCTTCATCACATTAAGTTTTGAATCGATGTAACCATCTAAAGATTTCATCCCAGCTTAACTAGAAGTGATGAGTCTCACACAGGAATTGCTGGGTGAGATTTCTGTGGCTTATATAATGCAGAAAGCCCAAGCAACTGATATTCATATCCATTCAACATATTAATATCCACAGTCCTTCCTGATCTCAAACCCAGTGGCATCTCTAAACTCATGAGTGCCCATATAACATTTTGTCACCTGGTTTAAGATTTCAAATGCAGTCAGCAAGCCTCCTTCATAGGCCTTTAACATACAAAGCAGAGCTAGAATCTGACCTTATTATAGCAGGATTTGGTGGGGTTTTTTTTGAACACATCCATAAAAGATCATTAACAAGCTACTGCTTGTGGTTTTCACACTAGCATATGCTTTTAGTTTAACTGCATGCAGAGAAGACTCTCATGCCTGGTAGAGAATCCTCTGTACCATATTGCTAAAGGAAAAGCTCCAGTGTGCTTGCTGATGCTCCCCAAAAGAGTTAATGAAAAGATTTCTGACATATGGGAGTGGTCAGAGTTCACTCCAACACGAGGAGGCTCAAAAGATGAAAGCAGTTATTTGTGAAGATACTAATTTAACCTGATAGCAGCTTTAATAACAGCAGTTTTCCCTCTTAATGTCACTTCAGCTGCATTACTTCCTTCCCATTGCACGAATACGTTAATTGTTGAAATTAAACTTCATAGAAAAGAAGGTTAAAGATGATCTGAATCTTATGATACTCTTTAACCACCAATACAAGCTGGTAGAGCTCTCTAAGAAAGAAAGAACTTTGGAGCAATGCATAGGAAAGCCTAAACATGAAAGAAGAGGAAAAAAAATCACAGTAAATTGGAAAAGTCACACACAGTTAACATTAAAAACCCACAGCATTACAATAAGCCAAACACAGTGCTGCCTTCTACACAATTACACACAGATACAGCTCAAAACCACTGCTTTCTGCTTCTTTCAACACAATCCTGACAGTAGTACACTTTACTTTTCTCTTGGTTTTGTTCAACTCCACAAAGAAAGTCCACTGGGAGAACAGGATATATGAAAACCAAATAGATCACTTATGTCAGGCTGGATTCTCTCCCTGGTGGGACTGGTAGAAAAGCAAAGTTGTTCACTCCAGTTCCACTAATGCCAAGTGGTGTAAAAAAAAACCACTCCCCCATTTCTGATTCACCCTATGACAAAAAATTAATGACAAAAGAATACTTCATGGAACTTTTTTTTTTTACTTCTCCATTTTCAACTTGCCAATTATCTGCCTCCAGTACCCTTTCTTGTTACTTTACAGCTCCCATTCTTAGTTGCCTTCACTATCTGCTTCTTCCTATCAGCTTTCTCTCATTGTTTCCTATCAGCTTTCTCTCATATGTTTCAAATATTGGGCTCCATTTAGCCCAATATTTGAAACAATTCTTCATATGATTTTACATACCTAAAGGCTCAAATTAAGGTAGATTGTTACTCTTGCCATTCAGATGTGCTGTGTACTCCTACTCTTCAGCCAGCTCTGTGGATGTTCTGTAAATGTCAAACCATGTTTTCTTCTTTCCACAAGAATCTTTCAACTGTTCTGTCCTTAACCTGTATTTATCACCTTTATGCTTTATGAAGCTCTTGAAAAGAAAAAAGCCACCCACAGCACTGTATGAATTCCCTTTTTCTTACTCTTCTGCCTCCCACAGTCTCCTTTCACTTCAATCATTAATACAGTTTCAAACTACTTATCTTGATGACAAGCTTTAAGATATTCATCCATGGTCAAAAGCCAGAGAAAAACATTCCTACTTCTGTACGTACTAGTTGTCATTATTCATTCAGATTCTCCAAACTCTTTCATCAAAACAAGCTTCTTCCTTTATCATCTGCCAGCCCTAAGAAACTAAGCCCCTTGGGAGCTCATCTGCTCTGTGAAATGCTGTCTTCAATGTGCCTTTATTCTGTATTTTCACAGAAATGAAAAGAAAGTTTCAGGAGCTTTATCAGTGAAAAATCATGAACCCTTGTGAGTGCTGTCAGACAAAGAGAGGGGAAAAAAAACCCATCAGCATAATTGTTGAAGTGTTCAAGACGCAACATATTGGCAGCTTTGTTTACAAGAGTCTCTCAGTGCCTCTCAGCACACTTGTATATAATATATATTTCCACCTACAGTCCTGCTATTTGACTGGATATAATCACCACGGGCCTCGCTTTTACCTCACAAAGAGGTGCTCAGTTAGAAAATATCCTTATGTTGCTACATGAGAAAAAAAGAAATAGAAAAAAAAGATGACAACAACAAAGCCAAAAGCATGAAGTTGTGAAGTTTAAAACACTTTTTTTTCAGAAGCAGAAACTTAATCTCAATTTCAAGGGTGGCAAAGACAATTAGCTTAAGAAAACACATCCTTGTATTATTAAATACAGCCACAGGATCTGTCAGTAGCATCACCTGAGTGATTTATATGCAGACAAGAGTAGGGGAAAAAAAGTCAAGCAAACACCAATAGATTCATTAAGCAGGTATGGATTTCATTCACATGAACAGCCATGAGGTAAAGCATTCCACCAGAAAGGAGTACACACAAGAGTTGTATCAATTTTATTGTCTGGTGATAGTCTTTGAAGATTTTATTACCTCTCTACCTCCTAAATTTGAACCTCAATTCCACCTTCAAAGCTGAATAAAACAGAGCCCCCCGAGGCCTTGAGAGGCCACCTGGAACAGAGGCCCGACAGTGTTAAAGGAATAAAGTAGGAATTTATTCAAAGGCCTTTAAAGGACACACCTTGGGCAGTACAAGAGCCTGGCCGAGGTTACACCCAAGATAGGCACCAGGTAATGAGTTTTCACTCTTTTCTAAGTTTTGGTCCAGTTCTGTACTGGGGTTAATTGTCCATTACAGCTTCAGGTATGAAGTCCCATCCTCCCAGATTGCTCTCCTCAACCCACTGTTTGTACTTTTTGGGCCTGAAGCTGCAGTGGTGTCCTTGGTTCTCGGGCTGGAACAGGTTTGTTTTGTCTGACTAAACTGTGAGGAGACTTGCTAACGCTCTATATGAATGTCAGAGCTGCACTCTAATGCAGTACAGAATCTGGAAAACATGACAGTTAAACCTTAAGGGATCACTGCGGCCTCCCCTTACCCCAGAGGCCAGGCAGAGCTGGGGAGCACACAACCCATCTGGGGAGCTCTCTCCACACACTCTGCTCTATAATGGACGTTTACTTCTCACCACTGACCCTGGGAGGGGTGGCACAGTCATAGGAGCAAGAAAAGAGGCAGCCTGGGAATCACCAGTAGAGAGGGAACTCTATGAGGCAGACAGGAAGCCCCGAAATGAGCACAAAGGTGCTCTACAATACCCTGTAATTCACTCAACAGTCAGGCT
This sequence comes from Pyrgilauda ruficollis, assembly GCF_017590135.1. Classification (NCBI taxonomy): domain Eukaryota; kingdom Metazoa; phylum Chordata; class Aves; order Passeriformes; family Passeridae; genus Pyrgilauda; species Pyrgilauda ruficollis. The sequence continues at coordinate 35,059 of NW_024523856.1, read as the reverse complement.
GGAGCTAGGCTAGACTCCAGGATGCATAAGTCACACCATGTAACTTTTCTAAATCACAATTAAAAATATAAACAACTGAACAAGGACAGTAAAGTCCCCCATTTTTCTCAAAATGAAAACAACCCCTTCATATTTTTCAGCATTATCCCACAAAACCTAGACATTATAAGAGGACTAATTCATGAAACAGCAGCACTGAACTCAAAACCAAGTACAAAAAAACCTACAATACACAAAACAACACATTCAAAACATCATGTACATAAAACCACAGAACAAAAATACCTTCAGAAGACACCAGATGCTCCTTCCAGCACAGAAATCCAGAAGACTGAGCAGCATAGCTGTGTTGTTGCTGGTTCTTTTATAGTTCGGGTGTGCTTTGTGAAGTCTTTCAGCTGCGGGACCATGGGAAGGTTTGGCTCATTGGCAGCAGCTGTAGAGAGTGAACTTCAGGTTAACTGAGGAGGCACAGCTGATTTGCATTGCCCAGCCAGGGGAACCAGCAAAGAGGGGCATGAACAGGGTAAATTGTCTCGTGTGTATTTGGGAAGGGGAGATGGCACTTTGCAGAGTGACAGTCCCATGACCAGAGACACCCTGTGGGTCACAGTTTCCTCTCCCCGCATTAAGAAATGTGTTGCTTTGTTGACTTTTAGCTATTTCATTTTCATAAAGATAGAAAGATGTTATTGCAACATCGGGATGACTGTCCGTGCACTACAAGAGCTGGATAACTATCAGCTTTATCTCCACATTTTTCTGTTAAGGACATTTGTTACAGCCAGCTCCCCAGTTTGTGCTCCACCTTCTGCTCCAGATGAGCACCAAGGGCAATGGATTCCAAATGTAAATTCCCATTTGCTGCTCTCAGAGCACTCACAGTGCACAAGAGCCCTGATTCGGTGGTGTCAGCAATGAATTTTTGATGTTGGTGTTCAGAGCTGCTGCTCCACCTGGCTCTCAGAAGGTAGGAACTGCTGAGATATCTGAGGGCCATGGTGGCCATGAGTGCACAGCTGAGGAGTCCTCAGCCTTTGCAGCTGCAGGAACTTCAACTCTTCATTAGCACAGCAGCCTGATTTGGATTATACACAAGGCAAGTGAAGTGCCCCGCCCCATGTGACATAACAATTTCATTTAGAATTCCATAGTGTTGGACACAAACTGTCCTTGAGGCTCTCTGTTGCTTAGAGAAAACCCATTTTAGTGAGACAAAGAGGATGTTCTTTACAGCAATGATATACAGTTAATAATGTCAGTAGTGGAGGCTAATGTGCAACCATTAAAGTGAGATGCTGAGTTTCATAGCTGCGGCTATTGTCTAGCCATCAAATTTAACTTTTTTTCTTTTTTCTTCCAGTATCTATCTCTATAATTATTCATCTAACCTCTCCACTATGGATTATTTATAAGGTGAGTTTTCCCCTGATTTTCTGTGGGACACACTGGCAGCCAACTGCTAATTTAAGAACAGTGTCTCAGCCTATAGGAAACATGGAAAATTTTGCCCCAGGTACAAAAGTACATGTTATTATTTCTTTTTTCCAAATAACTCAACTCTACCAGCCCTAATGTCTTTCTTCATTTATATAGCAGTTACATTTAGACCTTTTACTTCTCAGGAAGTCTAAAAAAGAGAATGTATACTCCAGTTTGTGGACAGTGATGAATAGCACTCATTCAGCCTCCTAATACACCCTGAGGTGTCAAAAATATCTGCACATGTGTTTCATTAAATTAGGGTCTAGCTTGCAAAGAGAGTGAGACTAGCAGGGGCAGGATAAGAACACTAAACCCATTTCTTGCTGTGATGGAAAACCTGAGGACTCTGGCTTTTTTATATTGACTGAATTGCATCTTCTTACAAAACATTACTGAATCTCCATATTGAGAGAGATCTTGTGCTCTTCCCTTTTTTCAATGCTGCCTTGTCCAGTGTTGGACTTTTTTTTTTCTTTTCTTTTTTTTTTTTTGCTACATGCATTTCCTTTAAAAAGGAAAAAGGAGTGATTTTCTGACTGACTCTAACAACCTGTCAGCTGAAATGCTGAATGAGAAACCATTTTTCCTCAGCAGTTTGCTCATTTGAATGTCTGCCCATAGGTTTATTTCATAAACTACATGGTAAATGAGCTGAAAACACTCACATCTTTCTTACTCCTTCCACTTTCTGCTGACTAAGGCAACCCAAAATCTAGACCTGAGGACATTTTTTCAGCACCAAAGTCCTCTATCAAAAGCTTTTTCTTCTTCTTAAGTAGTCCAAGTGTGAAATAAGGCTCAGTCTCAAATTAGCAGACGTGGCCTGCACACAAGGTTATACTCTGCTTGCAGAAATGAACAATTCCTTGCTTCCAGAGCACTAATTATAACAGCACCTGGCAGCATCACTGGAGACAGGGGCCTGTCAGCATTTTCTCCAGACCCTCTTATGTAGACTTTTATGGCTCAGTCATTTATATTTCCTTCAGCTGAAAACTTTATAGAGAATTTTTAGTGGCACGTTGTCAGGTATATGGCCAAATGCATTTATTCAGTCCATGAAAGTAGTTTTGACAAAATTGCAGATATGGACTGCAATTGGTTATTTCCCCAAATATATTTAAAGAATAAGAATTGACAATTAATTTTTCAGAAAAAGAACTGATTTTATGTGTGTACACTTGCCAGATATATTCTTTGAAGTTTTGAGGGGTTTGAAGAGCTAGGAGCTCTCTAGAGCTAGCTCAAAATGACTGGATCCCATTTAAAATAACATTTTTATAAATACATATCAATATCAAACAAAATAAAAAAAAAAAGCACAAGCACACCAACTCCACAACCTGATTATACACTTTTTACCCCATATGTGATATGAGAAACTACACAGTGGATCTCATATTTGGCTGTAAAATGGGGCCATTTCTGTGAAACCCAAGAAACTTTTTCTAACTGTAGGACTGAATTAGGGCAGAATGATTTCATCCTCCCTCCTGTATCCATCTGTGTTTTTTTTTAAAAGAAGAAATGAAATTAATTCAATTATCTCTTTTAGACTGATACACTATAATCAATTCAGCCTTCAAGCTTGAAAAGAATTCATGTCATCCAACTTAAAAGGGTTTTTAACACTAGAGAAATATTTTATAAAATCTAGATAAGTAAATGATACCAACTGGCTGCTACCTCATGGTATACCTTGTTATTGTTGTTTATGTAATTTCTGGTTCTCTTAAAAATAGACAGTTAATATTTCATGTAATTCTTCCATGTAGAGATTCAGTTGCTTGCCAGAGCTTTTCTCGTGCTGCACTAGAAAATTAAACAAAGCAGATAATTATTTAAAAAGAAAAACAAAACATTAAAACTTACGCATTTCCACGGAAGTAACCTTATGTCTAAGCCACTGTTCTAGTGCTCCTCTGGGTGCCAGAAGTTGTTGTCATTCTAACTCTTGCATCCAGCAATATATAAAATGTGTCAATTCTAGAGCTAACAAACAAAATGTCCCACTGAAGAATAGCTCCCCAGTTTCCAAGTTATGAAAAACAAAAGCCAGGACTTAAAACCAAAATAATACAAAAAAAGCAAGCAACCAACCAACCAACCAAAAACCCCATAGCAAAATGAACTAAACAAAAAACCAATTCACAAAAACCACGAAACAACCCCAAACGCTGAGTTTCTTTACAGAGCAGTATTTGTGCTCATTTTCCTGCTTCCCTGGACATGAATGTCTTTGGCAGAATTAGCTTCTTGTGTAATATTTATGGCACTGTCTTGCGAAGGAGAGACACAGAGGGAAATCTTATCTCACAGTGTGTTTTGAGTTTTCTTTTAAAAAGAGGACCAAGGTGCGAAATGACATAAACATCAAAATTATCCTATTAAATTATTTTCCTAGTTATTGTCCTATTAAACCTTCCAGAAGTTTTCACTGGACCCTCTCCAGTGACACTGAGTTTCCTGTTTCTGGTGTTTGAGGAATGAGAGAGACAAGTGGAGGTGAGGCTCAGCTGTCTGAAAGGACGTTTTTTTTCTTTTTGCTAGAAGAAAAAGAGGCAAATCAGTCATATCAGATGTCCCCTAAAGGCTGACCACTTGTCCCACACTGGCACCAAGACACTGCCTGAGCTTCATGTGGAGCAGAGAGATGTGGTGAACATCCAAGAGAATTGAATGCATCTCTATTTTAAAAGGGTCTGTTAACCTAACTGCAGAATTAGGAAACAATATTAAAAACTATTCCAATACAGAAGAGGTTAGCTATGAAAATAAAAACCAACAACAGCCTTAATAATTTCCAGAAAGCAGTTAAATGAATTAACCACTTCAGGATGTAATGAATAAATGAGAAAGTTAGATTGGGACTGCCCTGGGAGTGCTGATGTGACCTGATTATACAGGAACAGAAGTCTCTGAAAGGATGGGAAGGACCACACAGGGAATGAACACACATTGAACATCTCTGACTGTTTCCAAGATTATATTAATCAGGCTCTTCCTAATCCTTCTGGTAGCCTGATAACTGTCTCAGTATTCCCATTATAAGTTTTTTAATTATTAATTCATTAGGGCAGGGGTTGCAGCGCTGGGTGATACATCAAAGCCTTCAGCCCACGTGTGACAGAAGAATCTTTGGAGTCCTGTGTTGAAGCTCTGTGTGTGATGAGGTTTTTTGTCTTTTGCCCTGAGGCAGAGTCAGTGGTTTTTCACTGGCAATAGTCTTCTGCTAAGCCTGTGGATAAAATTTATTGGATTTGGACCACTGGTTGTCAAGCCTCTGGTCAGGAATCCATCTATTGCATTGTTAGAGTTTCACACTCTTCTTTCTTAGCCCCTCTCAGGCCTTGCTCTGTCCCATTGACATCTTTTATTTCCCAACTAAACCAGGGCCCCAGCACATTTTAATTTGTTGTCAAGTAACAAAATGTATTAATTTGAAATGATATTGCAAACAACATTCCTCTCTGAAACTAACAAACAGCTATTACATATGTACCAAGGGCATCCAAAATAAAAACAGTAGAAGGTGCTGGTTTTTAGGGTGTTCAGTATGAAAAAAGGCACAATGTGTAGAACAGAATGGACAGATCTGCCCAAAGGTGCTGGGGGTGACAGATGTGTCAGAGCAGCAGCCCTGGCTGAGCCCTGTGAGCAGGCTCACAGGCTGGGCTTGCCCGGCTCACCAAGGAGACGTGTCCCAAGGTTATCCTGGAATTCAAGCCATGTCACAGCCCAGCCCTTCCCTTCCAAAGATCCCAGTGCTGAATCCCTCCTTTTGGAATCCAAGAGTCCATGAAGAGCACAGCAACCCAAGGGAGAAGTACAAAAGCACAGAGTTCTAACCCAGGCTCTGTCATTCATATGTGCCACATTCAGATTTTTGGTGAGAAGTACCATTCTTTACTAACTACTGTCTACATTTTACTAAACACTATTTGCTGCTATTTTCTAAATACTGCTGCCATTTGCCTTTTTTTCCAGACGAATTAACTAAGAGATAGTTCCTGACTTTGTAGCCTGGGTCTCTTGCCTGGAGGTAATCTGCTTTTACCACCAGTGCAGGACCTCCAGGCTCCCTGCTCACACCTCAGTGACAGCACAAGCACAGGGGAGGAAATTTGAGGTGTGTCTCCACTGATTTGGGTTGCCCAGAAAGCAGCCAGGCCCTTCAAGCATTAACACATGGTAATTATCAGCTACACCTACCTCACATGACATATATTCCCAAACCATTTCCTTAACCATGATATTCGCTTTTTAATGAGCCATTAGAAAAGTAAATGAAAACCTTCAGGTGTGAATGCTAAATGAAAATGTTTAATAGATAAAGATATCTAACAAGAAATTATTGTCTGTTAATAGTGTTGAGGGAATTAGGTGGTGGAAATGCTTTAAAATCTCAGCCAAAGTGACATTTCCTTTGGCAAGTTGAGCCAGAAGGATGCGTACTTCAGAATCCACCTGAACGATGGACAGGGCAGTCAGTAAAGCAGCAGCAGATGAGCAGGGCAGAGCTGGCCAAGGAAAGGCAAGGACAGAGCCCTGCATCCCCAGAGGGACAGGCAGACCTTGGTGGGCAGGAGAGCTGAGCTCCTGCTCCCTCCCCTGCCACCAGTGCTCGTCACAAGAGACCCACGGGAGGTGGGGCCACAGGAGGGAGCAGGCTGTAACTGGAGACCTCTGTGAGAAATGTGAAGCAATGTCTCCATACAGATGCTGTGTGAAAGGTGTTCAGAGGCATATATATAAATATGTAATATATATTTGTTTATTTTTGTGAGCACAATTAATTCCTGATCCAGTGTACACTTATGACATGCCAACACGCAGCAGGACACAAGCACATCTCCATACCTCTGTGTGTGACATGTAAAGCAAAGCAGATGCATTCCAGACAGCCAGCAGATCTCGCTGTTCCTTTCAGGAGTGGGCTGAGCACAAAAACTCAATACACGTAAGAAAACAGATCTACTTCCTTGTGTGGAAGGTAAAAAAAAAAAAAAAAAAAAAACCAAGAAAAAAGATATTTTTGAACATTTCCAAGTAAATTCGAGGCAGTTTCTCTAAAGTCAGTTTATTTGTGTTTTCCCTCAGTAGATATTTGTTACTCTGTGTGCTTCTGAGAGTCCGCTACTGCGAGGCAACCCAGGCTGGAATGAATTCTGCTTTTAGCTTGGACATCCCCAGTTTGGGCTCCAGGAGGATGGTTATTGCATATCAAAGGATATAAATAAGACTGTGTGACTAATGAAGCCAGCCTTGTTGACCAGATGGCAAGGAATGATTGGAAGATTTGAGAAAATTCCACAGGCAATAATTTGTTCACATAAGTGATCTGACAAACACTTATGAATAAGGAATGAAGTAATAAAAGTCACATTCTTCTTATGGATATTTTGTAGAGCTGGAAAAAAACAGGGCTAAATTATTTCAATAAATGATTTTTTTTTTAGGAACAGTTTTGCCAGATGCAGATGTAATAAATAAGGTGATATATGACCCCATTGGGTGGCCATTAAAACAGCTAGTGGGGAGCAAATAACATGTGCTCACTAGTAAGGTAGGGATCATATGACAAAAATCTTCAGGAAAAAAAATGGTGCTTATAGTTGGGAAAAAGTAATTAGCTACATTTAAGTTGAAATGATGGTTTAATACCAAACTACATATTGAATAAAATGTCTTTAAGTACATTCATTTGCCTTTTCTGGTCATTACCTGCTCTACCACTTACATTTCAAAAGAAAAGTACAAGATACAACCCTCAAAAACTAATTTTTATCAAACTAAAATCACCCCAAAGACTGGAAAACTGCAATACTGTGACTGGAATGAGAGTTAGGGACTTTAGACTGGTTTATTCCCTATACCAACCCATTGTGTTTTTGAAATTATTAACATAAATACATGATGAAATCTAAACAGAAACGGTTGGTTAAAAGGAATTGGAGTTTTCTGACATGGCTCAGCCCAGGTCAGCAAAACAGAAGTTTACAATCAGAACTCACCAGGAATAATTTTAAAGATGAGTTTCAGGAGAAACCTGCAGCTTTAACACCTGCAGTTAGCCCAAAGACATGTGGTTGTTCCCCAAGCATTTCTTATCATTCCTTTTTTGAGCCACACAGAATAAATTGTACAGCTCAACAAGCTGATTGCAGTGATAGAAATGTCCTGACTTTGCTGAGGGATGCTGAAATCCCCTGAAGAACTCTTTGTTGACAAGCTTGCTCTACCTCAGGGGGCACAATTCCACAGCAAAAAGTTTGTCTGGCAAAAAGGTTCTTCACCTGCATCTGTGATGGCTTAGAGGAAGAGACTTAGGAATTAAATTGGGGGTTTTGACTTAGAAAATTCTCCTGCTTATTACCAATGATTGCTTTTATGCTTCCTAAGGAAATGAATCTCTTCAGAGTTTTACGGAGAAAAACAACAGAGGGAGGAGCAGGTGTCTGTGAATTAGGCATTGGATCTGCAGTTTCCCACACCCAGGAAAAGCCCGTTCCCCCTGTGGGTTACTGAGCACTGGTGACAGCAGTGGCTGCTGGGCAGCCTGCTGATGGATAGCTTGGTGTGCAAAGCAACACAGCAGCCTCTGCACTGCTGCATCTTTGCTGTGCACCTCAAGTGTTTCACTTATGAGGTTCTTACACTGGTTTCTGTCTCCTGTTTCATTTGAAGCACCGTTTAAGCCAATGGCCATTGCAGCAAATCAGATTAAAAAAAACCACCTGAAACCCCCCCCCCCAGCAACCTCTGCTGAAGATGCCATTCCCTGCTACTGAGTAAGACTGCTATGAAAGCCTGTCCTCAGATTCAATATAAACATGGGCTTGTTTTGGGAAGAACTCACAACAATCCAGCAGCCAGCTGGAAAAGTGCTCTGGTTTCAGCAGTTACTTTTTTTCCTGCTGGCTATTACAGTGCTGTGTTTTGGATTTAGAATGAGAATGAGGTTGGTAACACACTGATGCTTTAGATGCTGCTGAGCAGAGCTTACACAAAGTCAAGGGCTTTTCAGCTCTGGCAGCAGCAAGGCTGGAGGGCACAAGAAGCTGGGAGGGGACAGAGCCAGAGCCAGGACAGCTGGTCCCAACTGGATAAAGGAATATCCTGTTCCACATGGCGCCATGCTCAGCATATAGAGCCAGGGAAGTTGGCTGGGGATTGCAGCCCACAGTTCAGGACTGGCTGCACATCAGTCAGCAGGTGATGAGCAAATGATTGCACATCCCTCACTTTGTATATTTTTTTTTTCCATTACAATTATGTTTTGTTCTAATGATCTGCCTTTATCCTAGTCCCTGGATGTTACCTTATTTCTGATTCTCTCCCCATCCCATGTATGTGTGAGCAAAGAACAGTTTAAACCACAACAAAAATATAACCTTTGTTCATATAGACTGACAGGCTGTTAGAGGTGGAGAACCAAAAGAAATGAAATCCAGAAATATGAAATAAAAAAAGGAATCCCAGAAATATAGGATTGCTGTGATCTCTTTTGGAGGCATCCAAAGTGTTCCCTTTGTCTGCTACGAGAGCTGGGCTAGGCCTGAGACAAAACTAAGCACCAGCTCCACAGTGATGCTTCCAAGGGTCACAGATTCTGTGCTAAATAAAGGCAGTCTGAGGTTTTAATTAGCACAGTACAGTTGCCTCCATCAAACATGTTTGTTGTCTTTCACCTCTAAGATTTTTCTTCTTCTAGAGGTTTGCTGAGTCTTAAACTAAGGGTTATTCTTTTCTTCAAGCCTATATTCTTCACTGAGTCATGTTTATCAAATTCATGAGATGATCTTGAAAGTAAGGCCAAGCCTTTTCAGCTGTGTAAATTAAACATGTTTTTCTCCCTGCTAGAATAGCAGAGCAGTGACTGTTCTAAACATGTTTGCAGCAAGAGAGAAAAAACTTCAATTGCATCTATAATCTAATCTAAATGTTGTGATTAATATCCTTCTATTTTCATAGCCAGCGATGTGACACTTATCCATGTTATAAATTTTTTAAAGCTATCAACTGCATAGATTTTTTTTTCTAGGAGAATTAATCACAGCCCTGAATGCATGGATATTGTTAGAAAAGAATCAGTCCTAACAATCTCTGAGCATTGGACTTGTTAGACTTTGTGGAAGAAGGCCAATCTGGCAAATAAATTCTGTTAAAAAAACCCCAAACATTTGAAAAGCTTGTCACTTCTGCATCTATAAGAAAATTAATCAGAAGCAGAACTGAGTGGAAAACTAAATGTAAAAGCAAATGATAAGCAGAACGTTAAGTAATAAAGTAATGCAACAATTGGTACTAGAAGGGCTGAGGAGGTAAATCATTCTTCCTCTGTGGTTACAGTTTAGGCCTATTTTTATATCCATTCTCTCTGTGTAACTCTGTACAGCCATGGCAGACATCTAAAACACAGGGTGGAACCAGAAGCAGAGCACCCAGACCCTGAGAATTCAACTCTTGCACATCCCTGTTTGATGCTGGAATGGAGCAGGGGGAGGTTCATGAGCCCTGAGGATGGCAGGGGTGGGTAGGGTAGGTACACACTTGCAGAAAGCTCTCAGAACACAAATACAGATAAATGACATCTGATCTGGAGTGACTGGTTGGTCGCTGGGACACAGCTCCATGGCAAGGACCCACCACACAAACACAGACATGGAGACTTTCCAGCTTCCTTGCTGAGATGTTGTCAGAGCACTGGACTGATAATTCAGACCTCTGCACCCAACCTTGCTATGGAAAAAGATTTTTAAGAAGATTAATTTCAGGGTTTTTTTGAATACAACTCCTCCTCCTCATCCTCCTCTGCGTGTTTGTTCCTTCTCACCATCACCCTCAGCCCTCCCTCTGATTTGATGCAATCAATGAATAGAAGCTGCTCTGATATTCAAACCAAGCTGGCAATTCTGCAACAATGTACTAATGAAACATTCCAAGAACATCAGGCCCTAGTCAAAAGCTGAATTTTGTTATTCATTGTCTCAACACCAACTTACACCTTCATTTGGACCTGTTTCTGGCTCTGCTGCATACAGGCAGCCCAGTGCACTTGTTCAGATACAAAGTTTGCTGGCTGAGGCTTGCACATGCACAGATATAAATGTAATCAATTGTTTATCCCCAGATAGAATGATCTGGCTCATAGCAAGTATCAGCATAAAGAAAAAACAATTTTAAGTTAAAATAGAACGATCAGTTGGTTAATGAAGCTGCTGGTTAATTTTGAGTGGCTGGATTTTTTTTTTCTACTGGGGAGAGAAATTCCCATACAAGTGTACTGCAAGAAAAAGTGGTCCAAGAAAAACTTCCTAAGAAAATATTACTTTCACAAATCTCTACACCTCCAAAGCAAAGCATGGACAATTTAAATGGTGACTATATTTTAAATTTGGCTCAACTTCTGGTTAATTTACTAAGGTGATCATATAATGTTGTTGAAGTACAGTGTGATAAGAATTAAATATCAAATTCTAGGGAACAGTTTAGGGTATAAAAAGCCCCAGCAAACAGATATTTTTGGATTGCTTCTTTCTGCATACTACACACTGCTGAGGCTCCCCATGCTTTAAACTCTCATCAAGCTGGCAAAGCTCTGTTCATTTTCTTAATTCAAACTCAGAAATGTTTGACTTCCCTTTATTCTGCTTATCAAAACTGAAATGCTCTTCAAATCACCAGTGAATGTAGAGTTTTTTCCCCCCATGTTATCAGTAAATGTTTTGTCTCCTGGTTTAACAAAGGCTTTCAGTCTGCACAGCAAGTTGTAGGTTTTTTGCCCCCAGTGCACTCAGGAAAAACACCACCTTTATCTCATCAGCAGCGCTAATAGAGGTTGTCCAGGCTTTTCACAGAGCATACTATTGAACTGTCAGACAGGTCCATTTTGCCTCTACAACAGGCATTTTTAATCCCCTCACTCTTTTCCTCTCTGCTTTCAGTGGGATTTTCATCTGGTATGTCACTGCATATGGGATTTTTGCCCATTTATTGCCAAACATTCCAGCTTTTACTTCCTCTGGCATAAAGTCAGGACACAAAAACTAAGCAGGCAATTTAGACCTGAATTTTGCGTATATAATAAATATCATGAAAGGCTAAGTTGTGTTCTTATCACTGTAATCATTATTTTCTGAATCCTAAAACACAGAACGTGGCCAACAACAACTTGCATGCAAGTGGTATGAGGAGATTTACTTTTTCATATACCCTGTAGGGAATGTTTAAGCTCCAATTTCCAGAGAAAAGAAACGAGTAGGAACTCATCATGGATGAAAGGTTATTAGCCTATTTATTGCCTCTGTACCTCATGAACACAGATTTTAAAAGTATGAAGTTTAAGAAATTAATGAATGAATAAAAAATATGCAGCTTTGTTGGTCTGAACTTACTCTTTTTGTTCTCCTTATGTCTTCTGTGCTCTTGTTTTTGAATCCTCGTTGCTCAGATGAAGTAACAGATCTATTTAAGACACTGTGTCCTGACAAGAATATTTACCATCGTTTAAATCTTTAAAAATGCTCATTCTGTTATTTGGTCACAACACAGAAGTATGTGGGAACAAATTAGTGGCATCAGTTCAGAAAGTAGGAAAAGTTTCTTCCCCTAGGGATCCTAATTCTCATAAATGGGCACGTGTGCTGAAAGACTCCTTATTCTATTCTTCTGAAAGTCACAGTGTGCGACCTGGAACTGCTGCATCTAACCATGGCTGAACAGAAAGAACGACAAAAGGTGCTTTATTATTCAGTCCAACCCAATCTATGTATTTCTAATGCAAATGGAGACATTCAGGAAAGCACATTCTTAAAAAGCTTTTTAGAAAGCTTTCAGAATCTCTAGAGATGGATCTTTTTATTGTGGGTACTTTGGGGTTTTGTTTAGTTTTTTTCCCTTTTTTTTCCCCTGTAATTTCTAGTAGACTGGTAAGGGAGTTTATATTACTTACTAAAAGCTGAGCACTGGTGAATTATGGGTGTAATCACATAAAGTATCCATTTTTCTGTGCTGAATCTTTGTCTTACTCTGCCACAAGAGTGCTCTTTGATTTGTAATGCCGAATTTCTCTTTGAAAAATAAATTATCCTTCTATTGCAAGCCTTAAGTTTCTCAAATTTACAAGCTCTACAAGCAGTGCTGTCACTTGTCCACTAAGCTTCCATGCCATGCAAACTCATTTCCAAACAAGCTTGTGCTGCCAGGAAAAAGGAGAATAAAAATTCCCAAGTTCATGGGTTATAATATACCAAGACCAACTCTCTTAGCAGTAGGTTCCTTTCCCTTTGTTCAATTCTCCTTAAGAAACCCTGCAATAGTATCATTTCTTGTTTTTGCTCCTCATGCTTATCAAGACAAATGTTTTTGATTACTGCAAGATCAGACTTTGCTACAACTGCTCAACAATTGCATTATCAGTCATTTTACTATCAGTCTTTACACCTCATCAGTTAAAATACATTTTGTCCCCACAGTGTAATTTCCTGGAGTTTCTTTGCAGACTTTTTCCAGAATTAAATTAATGAGTTCTGCTTGCTAAAAGAAAACACTACATCTACAGCTCCATTTATTTGATGAATCCAACTAAACACAACTCAGCAATTTGACTTGACTAAATGGCTTCTGACAAGATGTTGGAGTTACAATGAGAGAGGCACTTGGCATGCTGTGGCATCCTCTATCCAGTGCCTGCAAGGTGATGGCATCAGTTTGTTTTTACAACACCCTGTGTTAATTTTAGTCATTCCAACACGACCAAGAATATTAAAAAGTAATTTTCTGTGTATGCTTTTCATTTTCACTAGGCCTTTAAAACAAAATTAACTTCATCACTCAATCTCAAAAATGTCCAGTCATATATCAAATGATAAAATCTCAATAGACACAGTATATGTTTTTCTCAGCCTGATGGTTCTTGTCATTAATTCTTACATAGAACCTGAGAACAAGAGGTCATTTAAATAGCTTGAGCCTATTGGTCTCCAATCACCTGCCAAGTGGGTTATACCAGCTTGTAAATGTACAGCCTGTGCACAGGTTGTATTATTTATCATAACACCAGGGAGAATTATTACAATTTATGTGCCTGGGCAAAGTTTCTTGGTCTACCTGGCACTGTACAACTAAGTAATGGATCTATCAGCATCGTGTATTTTCCTGTCTTTTCAAATTTCTGGGTGTTTTTTTTTTTCAGCAATGAAATCAGCCTTCTGTATAAATCTGACTTCTTCCTTCTAGTACCTGGGGCATAGTACACCACTTCTGAGGGACAGAGGAACCACCCTCCAAACATGACACTCTGAAGGAAGCCCCTCTCCCAAACCTGTTCTTCTGTCCCTTTTCCATGATGTGATATTCAGTTCTCGTTGTGGGCTGGCTCGGGCCAGAGAGCTTTGGATACATTTATGCAAATGATCAAATCTGTAAAGTCATTTGATGAAAAGGCTTTTGAGAATAATCCAGTGTAATGAAAACACTACTCTTTACACAAAGCTATATGATCAAGCAATTCTTTTCCTTCAGACTTTGCAGGTGATTTCCAAGACACTTCTGCCAACACAGTCTTATTTTAGGATTTACTGATGAGCTTTTTACCTTTGTAAAAATCAGAGTGGAGATGTCCTGTCTGCTATCAAACAGCTGAAGAGAAGCACCTTGGCATTTTATTTGACACATACTCAGGAAAATTTCTAGATAAATGACAAGAGAATTGTGCAGACTAAGTGCAGAATGGGGAAACTTCATGTCATGGAAGAGGCATTGGCACAACCTCTGGTGAGAGAACACCTCTGAGAGCCCTGTAGCTTTCAGATACATGTTTTGGGGACATGAGACAGAGAGAATGAATCAAAACCCAAATCTTAGACATCTCTTTCCTTGCTCCACCCTGCTGAGATGTTTCTTTTGCTACTGTTGATATTTTTCTTATGGGTTCCCAGCCTCTTGCCTTCCTGGTACCATCCCTGCCCTTGCAAGATTCCCTGCAGAAGCAGCAGGTCTCCAAAGTAAAATCAATTGTCCACAAACTCCAAGACTTTCCCATTAATTTTAAGTCACTGTAACACACAGCTCATATCTCTTTTTGCACAGAACTGCTAATGAACTGATAGGAAACGTGACCTTTTAGGATGCAAGTACCTGGCAATTCACCACACAGGATGAGACCCTGTGGTGTGGGCATTGCTATCACAGACAAAGTCATGTGCCACAGGCCAGTATCAAAAGACAGGAGTTTCATTAGTACTCACTGCAACGAGGATCAAAATGCTATTGATTTATGTAAAAAAAAAATAAAAAAATCCATAGTTTCCTAAAGCCATTGGGGTCTTTTATTTGTCTTTTTAAGGAAATGAAAATTGTAATGCTGGAACATGGCAGCCCTTTCTGGTGTCACTACGTGTGCTTTACAACACTGATATTAAGATTTGGGAGGAACTATACACAAATCAGGGTTTAGACTAATCTCCACATACAGCAAAATATCATCTCTCACTGGTTGCAGTCACCTAGGTGTTAGCTTTATTTCTCTCACTGATTTTATCCAAAATATGCAGTTATGGGATTTTCTGCTATGACATTTTTTCATTCCACCTTACACTGTTTTTAAATCACTCAATTTAATAGTTGCTATACTAATATTTTTAATTTTCTGCAGCAAACTAGATTATATAGAATTTCAGGCAAGCATATTTACTTATTCTGCAACAAGACTAGACCTTTAGTCATACAAAAATGTCTCTCTGCCAGTGTAATACAGGCTAGTACATCTTCCCTGCGAAATATCTGCCTTTGTTTCTGTGGAGCAGACTGTGTTTCAGGGGTTTCTGTCAATCACAAGAGCATCTGTTTTTCCTTGTGGATATTTCCACCTACAATTCATGGGGTGTGTGTTCAGAGATAACAGCTGATCTAATTTCATCCAGGAAAATGCATTCAGATAAGGTGAGAGGGGAGTAATTGAGTTAAAATCTGTCTGCTGTGTGACAGCAGAGATCAGATACACTCTTCATACGTTTTGCTAAAATTGCCATTAATAACCAGGGATGAGTGAAAAATGGACTTCATCTTATTTTTCTCTGAATGGTTCTCCAAAGCTCCAAAATGACTTTCAGTGCTAATTACCTAACAGGAGTAGATGCAACTTTCTTTGTGGTATAGTGCCATCCTTCACAGAAAGTAATGGAAGTGCACTTCTGTGAGGTCCAACAGACAGTTGAAATAGGGAAAATGTTGTGGGTTTCAATACTGTTAGCTTTCTGTGAGTCAGGAGTGGATGGAATTTGTTTTGGGATGTGTTTTTCTCACTGACATCAACACAGCTAGGTGGAAAGCTTGCTAGGTTTCTTATTTTTTATATTACTCAGGATCCTGAGGATCACAACAGGCAATTTCTTATTTCTGTTACCAACTCCAGTACCCACAGGGCAGCAGATGGGTGTGCCTGTCTTATCACAAAACAGAACTCAAGATCTATTGCTCTCCTAATTGGACTGAACAAGACATATGCATGTTTTCTTCCTGGCCCTGTTTTTTTCAGGTAGAAGGCCAGCATTGTGTACAACTACTCTAAAAAGGCCAGCTCACAAGGAATGAGGTGTCCCTAAAGCAGTGGTGGAGCAGAGCAGCAAGAGGTGGAACTTGTCCATCCCACTGTCACCGATGGTGGGATGGAGTGAGAGGCTGAAGAGGAGTGTGCAGAAATAAGATTTTGGTGCACTGGAACCTCACAGCGACCCCAGTGAGAGAAGAAAGTCTCATTAAGCCCTGCAGATCAAACTGATTTTATGAATGTTTTGAATCCAATAAAGGATCTAGAATCCCTCTTTGACATCTACCTCCCACAAAAATAAACAAAACCCCAATCAACCAAAAATCCTAACAAAACACCCAAACATCTCCTAATGCCTCAGTGCATCTTTTGTCCCTTTTCCTGCACCATAGCCAGGTTCAGTATAACATATTGGAACTAACCTGAACTAATGCTAAGCAAGGGAGCTCAGAGCCACGCTGTCAGCAGGGGAAATGAATTCCCACAGATTTCCAAGTAAACTTAGCAGGTTGATTTTTATCCACTGTTACTTGCACACTACTATTGTTTTCCCAAGGGATGCAATCCAATTTAGCAGGTGTAGGAAATTCCTAAACTGGAGATTTCAGGAAGCTGTAGAGAATTCAGAGAAGTGCACTATGTACTTAAGGTGCTCTTTTAGCCTTCTTGAGACACCCACTGACTCTTTTTCAGGGCCACTTTAAAGAAGAGATAGGGGGCCAGATGGGCCAGGACGGCCATTCCTGTGTCAGGTGGAGCGTTGATCTGTTCTTCATCACAGCGTGAGCAATCCCTTTCCTTCTGCTTTGCAGTCTCCCTTGAAATCATTTGTCAGAGGTCACACCCTGAGTCAAAGGATAGCTGAGAATAGATACAAAGAACCTGAACTTCAGTTTGTACCTACCAAGACTTCTTTTCCTGAAATAATCTCGGATTTGAGACTTGGAGGTAATGTTCCTTCTTTATATTTGCCATACAAAATATTCCACTCATTCAGTTTCTGTTATTTTTCTGAAGAGAAGATTATTATTGCTTTCAAATGGAACTTTATGGGTTGGCTTCATTTGTTAAGCTATCTGAGAACCTGCAAGCAATGATAGAAAAATTAATATATGCTAGGAATATTTTAATGTACCTGCAGCTCTAACGATAAGTGAACTTGCATTATCACGTTTCTTTGCTAACAACAGAGGAATTTTATCACCAAAACCTTTCACTTGGCAGAATCTTTATATGGATTCTCTGTATGTGGATATTAGCCCTGAGGGCTTCCAGCAAACCCAAGGTAGATTTGGACCACAGTAAATGTTGATTACCTCCACTCATCTCTACATCCATCCTGATCTGCTTTAGCACCTGGCAGACTCTCTATATGAAACCACCTGTTGGCATTTTTTGGATTTACTCTTATGTTTTTCACTGGTGATTAAAAAAAAAATATTTAGGTGTTTCTTTGGGAATTTCTTGTTTGATTGTTTATGGAAATTAGGGTTGATTTTTTTTCTACTTAAAGGCTTGATTTTAAAAGCTATTTTCTCCCATTTCACTCTAAATAGGAGGAAGTTCTGCCACACATTTTTCTGGATTTTATTTTGTGGTCTAAGTACATTATTCATTAACATTGTGAGTGGTAGGATTTTCAGGAACACTTCACACTGGCCTGACATTGTTACTACAGGTTTCTGATAGACTTTTCAAAACAATGTACACTCATGTATTACTTTGGGCTGCAATGCTGAAATACTTAAAACATCCCTCTTTAATATTCAGCACTTTTACAAGTGAATTTAATTTCTTTATAATTCTGATGGATCAGACTAGTTGAGTGATCTCATGCCAGTTTATGCTATGATTGGGCTAATAACTTCATTCCCAACTACCATCAGCTACAAAGGAAGTTTTGATTCTGTAGCTCCCTGAGTCCTTTTGGGTTATACACCCTCTCTTCCAGGCTCACAGTGAGCATTTAATTTTATTTTCCTTACTAGTTTATCTTGCTAGTTCCACTTAACTATTCTGTCATAAAGGCACCGGCATCAGGTGAATTGCAATTCTTTAACAGCTTATCTACTCAGGAGTAATTTCAAAGCCTTTTAACATTGTGTCTTCATTTCACTCCCTGTCCCTGCCACCAGCCCCTCTAGAAATCTGCCCCTGAATCATGACCCCCTCAGCTTCTTCCATGAAGTCTGAAACAAAGAGATGAACCCAGGTTTCCAGAGATATCAACCTTATCTCTGTCATTAATGTGTTTTTCATGACCTTTTGGCTCCCTGTTCTCGCTGATGTGGACCTGGATCTTGGCTGCTTTTGCTCCTCCCATACTCCTTGTTGCCTGCCTTTTGTATTTCCCTTGCTGTATTTATGCACTTTTTCTACTTTACTTCCTATTCAGGTTTTTACACAGGTTTAGCTTCTAGCTTTGTATACCTTTCCTATTCTTTTGCCATTTTTAATTTTCTCTAAGCTGCTGTCTACTCTTATCAATCACCTTGCTAAGCTCTTCACTGGGCTGAATAAATCTTTCCTTAGTCATCTTTTCTCTTATGTGGACTTCTATCCAAACAGCAGCTCCTTGGCTGTGCTGGCCATCAGTGGAGCAGTGAAAACCTCTGTACATCAGTCTGGAGATGGGATTTTCCAAGTCCATGGGTGAGGGTTATCACTCCTGACTGCTGTGACTGGGCAGACTGGCTTTGCAGGCAGGCTTTGTCCTGAGGGATTACACTGGGAGACTCTGGAGGTTCAGATCCTTTGAGAAGGTCGGTGCCTTCCTGTAAGGCAAAGATGATAAACCTCCCTCCCCTGAAGTTTAGCAAGTAAGAGGATAAATTCAGATTTAAGTTAGAAATGGATGAGAATGGTGGACCTGAATTCCCACAGTGACTGCAAACAACCCATCTCCAACATGGCTTTCTGTGGGACATGGTGGGTGGGCTCCAGCAAGAAGCAAATGCTCTTGTGGGGTTCCAGTGTTTTAGCAGGGAAGGCTGGAGCCAACAATTGCCCCAGAAAGGGCAGGAAGCGTTTAGCTACACCTTGTGCATTGCTACACCACATTCACCTGTGCACTAAAGTTTCTGGGTTTATCCTCACTTATTGGAGGTTTCCTCCTCAGCTTCAACCAGCTGTGCAGGCTTGGACGAGTTATTTTCTAATATAAGCAATACAGTATTTTTTATCTTTAATTACCTGACATTTCCCTTGGTATCCTCTCCTGTATTTTCTCCTGTTAGAGAGATTTCTGTTTAAAATAAAAGCTGATGTCAGCCTGACAGGAGAGAAGCCAAATAAATTAATAAAATCTCAGGAATCCTGTTGAACAGATTCCAGGGCTCTTCAGCTCCTGCAATCTGAACCACTACCAGCACACTGCAAAGACCAGCAGGTAACTCTTCACCATTTCTGACAAGCCTCAGTTGTGGCAAAAAACTTGGCTCCTGGTGCATTACAAAGTTATTATGCTAAATGTAGAATTTCCCAATGTGTCATATGACAAATTTAGAGGGAGCACAACAGGGCGA
This sequence comes from Pyrgilauda ruficollis, assembly GCF_017590135.1. Lineage (NCBI taxonomy): Eukaryota > Metazoa > Chordata > Aves > Passeriformes > Passeridae > Pyrgilauda > Pyrgilauda ruficollis. The sequence goes on along the minus strand of NW_024523856.1, from coordinate 15,499 downwards.
TTTGAGGGTGCTGTTTTATTCCTTGGTCAGACTCAGGTATTGGGTCTTCTCCTTTGCCTGGGTCATGCTGCTTATGCAAGTACAGTTAGTCACCAAGGATTGCTGTAGTGCAGTTCAATGCAAAAACCAGGCAGACACAAGCTTCCAGGAAATGAAAATAGAGGTGCCAAGCCTGAGGAAGAGAGAATAGGTCCTCAATAGAGGAAGAAATATGGACAGGATTAAAAAAATCCTCATCAGTGAAGAATGGGGCTTTTCCCCCTGAGTTTCAGACTCATGCAAGAGCCCTGAACTTTGATTATTAAGAGGGACAGACCTTCTAAAAACCAGCAATTTTTGTACCCCTCCTCCTGATGGTTGTTTTTTTTAATTGGCACACATCTGGGCAAGTAAATCTCCACTATCCCACGGGCTGCTAGCGCTTCAGCATGGGAGACAACAGTTACCTGTGTTTCTTTACTGCTTATCTGTGTGATTGTGGATGCATGAGACCCTGGGACAGAGGGGACAAAGGGATGGCAGTGCCATGGTCTCACTCTTATGGGTCATGCTGCTCAGCAGAATAAACCTGGTCCCTGCTCAAAATGAAGAAAACCACAGGAATGAAACCTTCAAACAAAAAATGACCCTTCTATTTTCTCACTCCCGTCTGTTGCTTCTTTACCTTTCCTTTGCTTTTCTCTAGTGCTGGTGCTGGCAGACACAGCAGGATGGAAAGAAATTAATCTTCACCCAATAAAATATGTTTTCTCAGAGTGAAATCTGTGACTTGAAAACCAACTCGACTTAAAAACCTCAAACACGCATACACAGGAGGTTTTCACACTTGTCTGATATATTTTTCAAATGTTTACTAAGCCACCATTTCTTCCTCCCCATCTTTCTAACAAACAGGACCCTGTCAGCAGCTAGGCAATAATGAATGGCTCTGGGTGAAAAACAAACCTCTCTAAAAAGTGGTCCACTGAAAACCAGTTATTTTTCCTAGGCACTGCTGCGTGGCCAGCTTGGTAAACCAAGTGCCTTCTGTGCATCATGCACTTTGCATTCTTTTATAAACAGCTCACCTCATCAAAACATGTCAGGTTAAAATTTTTAGTATTGTTTTAGTTGATTTTTAATTTCAACTGATGGGAGTTTGTTCCACGACTAAGTAACCATGGCGTCCCTCCTAGTCTCCCTCAGCTTGGACATCTACTCCTGTTTAATTGCAAATATTATGGCATCAGTAGTTGGTTTTATATTTCTATGCTGCTTGCTTTCATTCTCCTGACTAGATCAGGATATTTGCAGAACAGTTAAATTTTCCATTTCATTGATACAAATCACCAAAGAGTTTTTCTAGACTACTTACTGTGACTGTGGACTTTTTTTTTTTTTAAACAATTTCAAATTGTGTGTTCTGCCTTAATAACTTTTAAACTACTTGGATAATTCCAGCAAAATTTGGCAAAGTGAGAGTATTTTCAAGCATATCAAATTGTGATTAGTCTAATGAAAATAGAGTAGCCAGAACCTATTAGTACTTTCACTCAGGATGAGTGAATTAATTCAAGTTGGCGAGAGATCCTGAAAGCCTTGTGTCTTCAGAGGAAAAATATAACATAAATCCAAAGGAAATGAAACTATTCACTGAGTTACACATTTTTCACATCGTTGTTGGACGCTGTTATTTTTTGTTCAACTCATGTTTCCCACAGTAATTCTTATCTACCAAGTATGACACAAAAATGCTTCAGAAGCAAAAAGAATAATTTTTTAAATCTTGGAGATACTACAAGCTCCAGCCACTGGACAACAATATTTGGAACAAAGTGGTTACATCTGTAAAAAAAGGGCCAATTAATCTCCTTTCAAATATTGTCCTTGGGACAATATTTACTCTCAGAAGCTGCTAAAGCCCTTAATTAGCTGCAGCCAGGTAGTTTGTGGCAACTGGATTCCAGCTGAATTTAGCTTGAGTTCTGTGGGCCTGCTGAGCAGTGCATTAACATCTGCACACCAAAAAGTGCTGCATGTCCTCCCATCATGGGGTAGCAAAGAAACACAAGGAAAAAAGCACCTCAGCACGGGATGTTCTGAGCAAACACTTCTTTCACATAGTTGCTTCAATATTTACCTGTCAACCCCCTTCCCTTGCACATTTACTGTAACAAATGCATTAAACCAGCAACAATCCCACCTCATCCACTTCTTTTCAATTGACTTTTTCACACAGGTTTTGGTTACCTGTGTAGGAAATCCTTCACTCAGCTGCCTACAAACTCACATTTGGTTATTAGCATGCTATTATTAAGCATATCCTGAGGAACAGTTAAAAGCTGCTGAGTTATATGTTCATTATTGCCTTGGACCTTATTTTCTCTTTTTATATTCTTTATAAAACATCTTTGTTTTAGACTGCTGGATGGTAAGCCAGCACTTCCTTGACAGTTAGCTGGGGTTTGAATGGCCAAGAAGTGCCTAATTGGTATCACACTGCGAGCAAATGACATCATTAAAAACATACAACTGCTTTTCTGTATAACTGCTTGTAGTTTCAGTGCTATGGAATGCCTGGAAAGCTAGAGATTAGTAAAATATATGGCTGATATAACAAGAAGTTGAAACAGTTCCTTTTTTTATTCACATCTCATTTGAGAGAGGCTGTGAATGAAATTCTTCTAGGTTAATGGCAGTGATTTTAAATTTTGAATGCCCTGATTCACACTTGGCTTGGTTTAATCATGTGTTATTTATCTAATAATTTCATCAAGAGCATAAAAAATGTGTGCACAAACACTACACTGATGCACTTCTGATTACTGTCTTTCAAGCCCATATAGATGTGGTGGATATGTTTATTTTTGAATTTTCCTTGTGTGGTACATGCAGTGTGTGCTTTGCCAGCACACAGTAATTTTCTGCCTCATAACCAAACACAACTGGAAAGAGTTACAGACTAAAGAAGCTGGTGCTGTGTGTTCAAGTAGGAACTTGAACTTTGGCAGGTGGGAAGAGAAAGGCTCTTCTAAGTGTTTGAGGAAGCACTAAGGAAGTTGCTACATCAAGTGCAGGGCACTTGAAGAAAACAATTTTTAAAAGTCAGCTGGGAAAAAAATTGAAAATTTTGTTGAATAAACAAAAGTAGAAATTAAAATGGGAAGAAGTTCATCAGGATTTTGAGAACAAGCGTCAAAGATGTTTGTCAGGAAAACCCCTGATTGCAAGTCTTGAACTTTCTGCTTGTTCACAGAAATGGATTCCTTTATTGTAAAATTTTCTGCTAATTTAAAAGGTAATCTGATGGACCTTGACGGATATAGAGAACTTAGGTTTCATTTGGGAGGTCTCAACTTAGAAAGATGAGCAAAACCAAGCCAGGGAGAAAGCTGCAGATGAACATTATGTTTGATCTCTGCTATCCAAAGCTCATCTCTGAAATCTGTGTTATTTTCTTGCTGCTTTTAACTAGGATCCAGTTTAACATCAAATCAAGAGTAGTTACTATTTGCAGGGATGTTAAGGGGGAGAAAGAATAAAGACTTGGAGCAATGATTCCTTTACTTGTATTTACTTGCCATCATTGCTTCTACTCCCTACTTTAATTTCCTGTTACACCTGTTTAGCTGACTTTGCCACCTACAGAAAGACACATTAATTTTATAACTGTATCCAAATAAAGTCCATGAGGTGTCTGCATAATGCTGCAGGAATCTCTAGTGGCAGATGCAAGGACACAGCTGCAACATGGAGCACACAACTTAGCTTTGTTACCCACTCGTTATTTCCTAATTTGTGTGCACATAAAGCAGAGGCTTTAATTCTATCTCTACTGAAAACCTTGAAAGTCAGTAAAAGTCACAAAAAACGTTTGTGGGGGTAGAGCATTGCCTAGGCACAACTTTTTTTAAGCAGATGTACTGAACACCATTAGGGCTGTGCTATGATGAGCTGCAAACATTTCAACTTTTCAGAATAAAAACATCATGGCTAATGTTATGCAAATTACAACAATGCCGAGTAACTTTCAGCACCATCAAGAGCTTCTGCTTGGAAATGGAAACATCTGTGAAACTAAATTGACAGAATGGGGTTGTTTTTAATTTTTTTTAGAAAAAAAATTTGTTCCACTTGCACTAGAAGGTAGCAGGGTAAAACAGAAACACCCCCAAAAGTAACAAAGCAACTAATCCATGAATCCCATAGCACCCCTCTATACAGAGTTCAGCTTGCCCCACACTCCTTGAGTAAGATATCCTGAAAGAAGTCTAAAAAGGTTCAGGGTTTGGATATTTTTTGAGGCACTTACAGTCCAGGACTTTCCAAGGCATCAGCTCATGTGACTGTCTCTTCTGAGCTGGGCTCCTTCAGAGGTGTGTCCTGTCTTCAGAGGGTTTCCTCTAATGAGCACCTGTGTCATTCAGGTGCTCCTCATTGAGGCCATTGATGGAAGCCATGTCAAACATAAGGCTGAGCATTTTAAAGAATTTTTAAGGGGAGTTTGGAAAGATATCAAGAAGAGATTTTTATGCCATACAAGTGTATTCTATTTTCACATCTAGCCTCTGACGATGTGAAAAAGGGAAGAGACAGATATTGAAGACAGACATATTTTTAAACTCGGAATGATTCAAGCTGTCCTCTGTATTTTGTGGCTCAGATCAATTCTTGTTTTATCTTGCAGTATATTTTCATCTCAAACTGACTTCCATCTACATTTTGTTGTGCTGTGCTTTTTTTATTGGCATATTGTTAGCAAATGGAGAAAGGATAAAAAAATCTCAAGCAAAGACTGAATCATATTTTTGATTTTAGTATCCACTCCACAAAATAATGCCCCCTGATGCAGAGGCCATGATAGAAAGGGACATCTTTACAGTCTTTTTGGCTGGGAGCTGTTTTTGACATTGAGAAATTCAGCTCATATGTTTTATTTTCTTTATTGGCCGAAGATGTGCTTTGTGCTGATGAGGTTTGGGAATCATAATTTCATGCTCTGTCTCAAAGCAAGAGGCTGAATTCAGTCTATTTTGTGCCTGTTTATCTGTCAGTGCCATTAGAAACTTAATCCTGACACCATGGTTTGTTTTGTGAGCCAAGGAATGAGAAATGAGGGCTCCTTCAGGGCACTGCTCTACCTGGGGACACCTCCCCACCCCCCAGAACAATGCCCACCTCCCTAAAATCTTTCTTTGTTCTTCTGTCATCATAGTGACGTGCAGTGAAAATCAAATGCAATAGAGGAAACACCCAAACCTTTCCCCAGCATCTTTGTACTGATGCTTGGCAGAGTACTGGCACAGCTGTCTGCCTGTGCATGAATCCTCAGAGCTGACTTTGCTCCAAGTTCACAGAGGTGGACATGCAGAAACTTGGGCTGAACACTGACAATGTGTGGAAGACTGTTATGAGGTCCCTTGAAAGGCAATGACAAATTTTTACTGTTTTCCCCTGTATTATCCTGATGGTGAGTAACCTGCACTTGTCTTGTTTTGTACAACATTGCTCTCCAACACATACACACACATGCATCTGCCGAATTTTCTGTTGAAATTTCCACCAGCTAAAAGGAACTAGACCTGACAATGGTCCTTTCTTCTTAGATATTTGAAAGAACATTTTGAAGATCTTTTAATTACACAAGTTATCAAGAACTTGATTTTTTTTCAGTGCTTTCTCATTGCTGTAAATCCTTTTGCTGTTGTACATCTGAACATATCCCTGCAGGTTTTATCCCTGAAGTCAAATCTGCTGTGTATTTATCACAGAAAGATGCTTATGCCTCAATTACAAAATCATGAATTATGCTACTTAGCTCTACTTTGGAAGCATCCAAAGAGCTCGAGTTTTGCTTTTCTGCTTTTCTAGAAACTGGTTTATTTTCCTTAAATAAATTGTCTTAATTATTATGTATGGAAAATGATTGATTGATGTTAGCTTTGCCCCAAGAATGTAAAGTATATTCAGCGATGGAGCAATGGCATTTATTGAGTGTTTTTCTCTTAACAGCACAGAAATCAGCAGTTTATAATAAACTTCTGTCTGGATCATCAGCTGAAACAGACATCAACAGGAACTGTCCTCCATTAATTTGTCTAATTTGCCTTTTTGGAGACATTTTTAGATTCTGTAATTTATGATAACAAGTTCCAGAGTTTATCTGTATGCTGCATGAAAAGGTTTGTTCTTTAATTTGTTCCAAGCCTATTTTCTTTTATTGCCTTTACTTTGATACCATGAAAATCATTGAATGCCTTCTTTATTCATGATGCATCACTTATTTTTGTTTCAACACTAAGAATTCTCAAAATATGTGAAGAGCAGCAGCAGATGTAATCTCCTTTTTTTTCCCCCTAAATAAGCACAACACATATTACTTTTAAATATGTCTTCTCCTGCTGAATTCTGAATATTTGATACTGTAGTTTTAATCCAAGTCATATATCTTTGATAACCTGAGCTGTACAGTTTAGGAGGAAGTACAGCTATCAGCTAGTGTTTATTTGCTGTATAAAAAAAAACCCTGAATGACTATTCTGGAAACCAGAGAATGAATTATATACTCATAATGCCTTAGACAGGAAGTTTCACACAGTTTGATTAGAAAGTTGAACCTACCAAATCCTCCTTCTAAAACCATGGTGCATTCTGCACCACTCCATCCTTTGCAAAGTGGTGTGTGAGAACCTGGCTTGCTGATACCAGCAGCATTTCTCCCACTGTCTAGGGCAGTGTCAGCATTTTTGCCAGTTGTTCATTTAAGATCAAGATGATTTGTACCATGAACTGAAAACTGGAATTGGCAATCAGCTATCTATTTTATTATTAAAAGAAAAAAAACGAAAAAGAAAAAAAAATGAAAATCAATGACCAGACTCCTTGCTAAAAAAGAGAAATAATCTATCCTACTTCTGGAAAGAGTTGAAGGATATCGCACAAAGCGAATAATTATTTAGCTGCTGGGTATTTGATTGGAAGATAATAATTCTGCATTTGTTAATCACACTTTTTTGTTGCTAATGCCTTATTTCTATTGGTCTTGCATTGCAGTATTTTGACTTGATAAATTTTTGTCATTTACTTGTTTGGATTCATTATGTAGACCATTGCTATATCAAACTGCTATCACTTTTTTGGTTTTAATGTATTTTGATTTATATTTGAAGCAGTACAAGAGTTTACTGGTGGCTTCACTATTTCTCTTTTTACAAGATACTGGAAGAAATTCTTGCAAATTTTTAGTCAGAAAAACAGAACTGGGTTTGTATCTGGCTGTAAAATAGTTATAAAATAGTGCAGTAACAATCACTTGATATACTAGTCCCAATCTTAACCAAGATATCCATTGTGATGCTGATTTGTATCAAATTATTTTTCCTTTTTTGTAAAACATGAATCCTTAGTAAGAAAACAGAAAGCCTACTCTGAAAAGTGAATAATGCAAACACAGTTGAACACGAGGGTATCCACAAGTGTCTGAAAGGGGAAGCAGCAAGGAGTGGATTTTGTGCTAAATACCAGCAGCAGGAGTCTGCAGATCTCTCTGGGGCTGCACTAGGGCACATTCTCAGCTTGCTGAATATAAGGTAAACAGCTCTGAAAGTCACAAATGTTTAAGTGGCTAGGTAACGTTATTAGGTATTGGATACTGTCTATAGGATCTTCTACAAAAAAGAAATCCAAATGCAGCTAACTAATAGAGCAAACAATCATCAAAGATCTGACTTTGAAAGTATTTTTGATATCTCTAGTTTCCTTTTAGTCCAAAGTCATCTTGATTTTGAGTGTGATATTTGTTTATTTTCCCTAAAAGGTAAGCATACTAGATAAAAGTGTCCTAATACTGAATGCCATGTTTATGTCTCCCCTGAACTATTAGTTCCATGGCAAACAGTAAAATAACCTTCTAAATCTTATTCCATTGGTTTGCAAGCAAGCAATTAAAATATTTTACTAAATAATCCAAAGCCCAAGGAAACAGTGCATGCAGTCACAAAACAGAGGAGCATGCTCACACACAAAACCCAGTGTTACTTAACACCATATTATTGTAGCCAATCATTAAAAATGCATCAAGTACTATATAGAACAGCAAAAATATGGTGCTTCCTTAAAGAATAACAAAGCCTTGTAAATAAAAGTGATTCTTTGAAAAATCTCTAACTAAATATCAATTCTCTTGTATTTATTAATACTTATGTGTGTATATACGTGTATAAGTGTACTTAGATCCACACACAATCATGCATTTTCCCTGATCGCACTAATCTTGGTGCACACACTTTTCTGCCCACATAGAAGTCTTTTTTTGCCCTGTTGGTGCCTTTCTGCATATATTACTAAGCACTGGGCTAGGAAAAAATTCAATTAGCAGTGAAAGAGTTACTGTGAGGAAGAAACTGAATGCTGCAATGATGATTTTGATGTTATGCTTATCATACTCCTAAGGAGACACTCGATTACTGAATTTCCAGAACATCCAGAAAATATCGAAGTTTGAATAAACATTAGCGTTTTTGGTTTTTTTTTTTTTTTTTTTTTTTCAATTCACAAATGTTACATTGTGCTTTGAGTAGAAAGCTTATAACAGAAACATGTTCTACTGATGTTGAAATTACATTTCTCAAACTGACTGTATTAAGCCCTCTGCTGGAGAAGAGTTATACAAATGCAACATGATTAAAGTTATGATAAACAGAAAAGAGAACTTGAGGGGACACATGCAATATTTATGTACAAGCATTAAGCAAGTCAAAAAACAGAAATAAATATATTTTTCTTTACATCCCTGTTTCTTGGGTTTTCTAAATACATGAAACCATATTCTTGTTTCATACACAATACTTGAGGTACTTGACTCTTTGGCTCTAGAAATAGAGATTTTTATATTTTCATTCTCAAACACTATGAAGAAGACAAATACTGCTCTTCTCATTTGTAAGAGGAATATAAGTAATATTCAGGATCATCTTGAACTCTAGAGCATACAAAGACTCGAAACTAATTTACCATAATAATCTTAAGAGCTCTGTGGAAATGAACTTTCCTTCTGTCCTCCCACTTTGCAGCTGTTGGATGAAAAATCCCCACACTGTCCTGTGGAAATTCTTCAGAAGGAGAAATGGATGGAAAGTGTGACAAAAGAACTTTTATAAAGTGCAGATGGCTAAAATGAGGTTGGTCATCAACTCCATTACTCTCCAGTATAAGGTCTGGACATATGAGGAGGATTTTTAAAACTTTCACAACTATTTCAGAAAGAAGGGAGAGAAAACATCTTGTTCAGCCGTGCAGGCATGAACTGACCCCAGCCACTGCTTTGGGGTGATTTTTTCTGCCCATTTCTAGTCTCTCTGCCCCATGCAGAATTGTTCTGAATGAAGAGCTGGCCTCAGAGAGACTTTGGAATAGATTTCTGTTTAGAACAGGTAGATGAGCTCACTTTTGGGTTTTTTCAGACCAAATGAACATGGAGAGCTAGAAGGGAAGAGATCATTTTAGATGAGATGTGGAAATTGTTACCTTGACTGATTGATTGATTGATTGCATGCCTTTGGCTCCCTATGACAGGGAACAACTTGGGGTCTGTGCAGATGATTCAGCTCACAAAATACATTTACAGGTAAGGAAGATATCATGAGTCTGTGTTGTATATAATACTTTAAAATGCATGTGGAATCTGCAAATCCATCTACAACATTGTTTTTGTAGAATGGGAAACGTAGTAAGAAGAGGCAGAATAGTAGTATCAGAACTGTCTAAAACTGTATTTCTGTGACAGTTTTATCTTTCAGCCCTTTGGCTCAAGTCCAGTTACAGGCATTAAAAAGACAAGCAAGAACATAAACTGAAAGTTTATATTTTTTAACAAGCTTTGCTATTTTTTTTTTCAATTTTAAGTTGACTGTTTTCTCATAGAATTTCTTGCTAATGATGATATTGTGCAAACCCGTGTCTTAGGGCATTGCCTGGATTCCAGCAACCACATGATCTTCACTTGTTTTGACACACTTTGGTTCAGCTGTCTAGTTTCTGAGTGACAGTGACCACTTAGAAATAGTGCCAATGAGGTGAAAAATAAGCCATTTGCACTCTGAGAACGTCCTGTCCTTGCAGACCAAATGCGTCCCTTACGAGGCAACATTACACTTGCACAGTGGAAGCCAGTAAAGTGTACTCATTGACATTGCATATGGTTTTGACCAGGCTATATGCAGGCAATAACCAGGGCCCCTTTTGCCCTTTGGTCTTATAAAAGAAGGCAGAAGATGAGAGAAAGTTGAATTAGATCAAATATATGCACACATTATAAGCATTGTCAACATGAGGATTGTCTTTAGTACGTATTGCATATGAATGAAGCATTCTTTTCCACTATAAATTAGTATGAGTCTGACGTGAGTGTAAGAAACAGGACTGCAGGGAGTCTAGAAGTATATTGTCCTCCTGGTCAAAAGCACATAACCTTGTATCAAAATTAAAATATGCAAATATTTTCTATGGAAAATTTGCGAAAATTTTGTTTAGATTTTCTGTTGGTTGCTGTTCGTTAAGTGAGAAGGAAAGAGGCTTCAAGATTTCCTCAAAACTTCCAAAATAACACATAGGATCTGCAGAGGTGCTTCAGGGTTTGATAATGTCTTTAGGTGTTTTGACCTCCCCAGACCCCAGAGTGTGTGAACATAGTGCACATTTGCTGTTGCTATTTATTGTTGGTAGGCAACAGGCAGTGCAGAGAAAGTGTAATTAAGGTGTGCTGCAGTGCAGCAGAGGGAATGCTCTCCTCTGCCTGCAGGAATTAATTCACCCTCATGTAAGGGAGATCAACTTTTACAGCTTACTCTGGCTATGAGTAATAATTATCAGCCTTATAAACTCCTGGGCCCTGCCCATTAACATCAGCAGTCCTTCACAGATCTGGCACCACACTGCACTGAGGGACACACAGATGTGTGACTGGAAACATCCTCTGGGATGCTTTGTGTGGATCATGTCCCCTACCATTTGCCACTCTGAAAGGTAGCTGTAAATAAATACTTAGAATGTAGGTACATCTGAGGTACACCCATGGATATACAGGCTAGACATTGATGAGAACCAGTGAGTTAATGCACTGACTATTTCAGTTCCTGTCTGTAGATGCACTAAACCAGAAAACATTGTAAAGGAAAAAATAAATTGCAGTGAATATTACCTAGGCATTAATTAAGAAAGCCCTGTAATGACCTCTGACTCCCTTCTCTGCAAGGATGTAGAGATCCCTACTACCGTGCCAGGTTGCAGGACACGCTGTGTCAGGGGTGCCTAAACTGCCTTCAGGAGCATGCAGAGATAGGATGAAGGGGAATGGCTTCAGACTGACTGAGGGCACATTTAGACGGGATGTGGCAGAGAAATTCTTTTCCAGTGGTGAGCACTGGAACAGAGGTTGCACAGAGAAGCTGTGGATGTCCCATCCCTGGAAGTGTTCAAGGCCAGGCTGGTTGGGGTTCTGAGCAACCTGGTCTAGTGGAATATGGCCCTGCCCACAGCAGGGGTTTGGAATGAGATGATATTTAAGGTCCTTTCCAACCCAAACCATTCTAAGATTCTATGATCCATGAAACACCTGCCTCGCTGACCCTCACACTCATATAGGCTTTCTGGAGCCCTCACAGCAAAAGCATTCATATAGCTTGGGAACTAATCCAGCTACAGAGAAACCTTTCTCTTTCAAAATGATTTTTCAGCCACAAGTACCTCTTGATCTACTTCACAACACCACTCTTGAAAGCACAACGTATGGGTGAAAATAAGTTACCAATGGCTTTTGCCACCGAAGTGAGACACAAATTAAACCCCTGCCACTGCCACATCCCCTTGTACAGTCTTCTGAAATCATGCTATGGCTCAGGGTATATGAAAAGAACAAAATGTGATGCAGATTACTCATTCTGGTAAGGAAACCAAACATACCTGAAACACTGCAAATGAGCTCTCCAAGTGTCCAAGGAAGAAGTGACATAGCTCTGAGGAAAGAACATATCTGCAGCAAAAGGGACTGGCTGTGCTTCCTTGCTTCCTGTAAACACTGCTGCCAGAATGGTGATTTATTGATTTCTTGTGTGAAACTCAAACAATGAGCATGAGAGACTCTTTTTCCATAGGAACTCTTCTAATGACCATCTTCATGACATGGGTGGATAGCATAGCAGCCAGGAACAGCAGCATCCTTTTTAAACAATTCAGACATGAGATGATGGATTTCTTCCTGACACTGTTTTGGAAACATAAACACAAGAGTAATTTTTCTGACATACAGCCAAGACAGCTCCAGGCTCAGAAAAGTTTTTATGAAGTAAGGATGTCTTTTCCATGCTCTTCATTATATAACTTTTCTTAGGTAAGTATCACAGTGAGCCATACGGCAAGAGAGCCAATTATAAGTTAAGGAGAAAAGTGAAATTTTTGTGGAGAGAGATTAAAAGCAAAGGTGATTTATTGTCTTGGGGTGAATAAAGAAAAAGGGAGTTCCAGATAAATAGGGAGGAAAAAAAAGCCAACCACAAATTAAAAAGTGACTTCTGACCTCAGACTCAGGAAAAGGAACAGAAAGAGACTGGAGGAAAGATCTGGATTGGATAGACTATACTGACCGGTGCTTTTTATTGTAACAAAAAAAACCCAAAAAACCAAAAAAAAAAAAAAAAAAAAAAAAAAAACAAACCAACAAAAAAACCCAAAAACTTAGTCCTCCTTAGACATAAGAAAAGAGATCTATTATTCTAAACATGCTATGTGTCCTGTAGGCAGCAAGTTGCCAACTGTAAGGTAAATCATCAGTTCCTTTATTTCATATGTTCTACAGTGGGTGAGAACTGTATTTTCATCTCTTTGACTATAAGATTGTATCTTAACAGCAATGCTCTAATGCTAGCACATATTAAGGGGCTGTCCTGAGCATCGATTTGAAAGCATTTGCACTGAGACCTCTTTAAGCGAGTGAAAAAAGATGTTGTAAAGCACCAAATATCAAGTTCTCCTTTCAGCTTTTATTTGAAGTTGTCATGGATATTAAAGATGCTGATGAATCAGTTCCTCAAACACCTTTTCTTTTCACAGGGTGCCATTTCTGTAGAAAGCAGGAATGTGCACAAGAGATACAATTTTTTTCAGGCAGCTCATTTATTTAGCATGGTCTGAAAGACATAATGCCTTCAGGGTGTTGCTCAGAAAGAAAAGTTAGTCTTCTGTAGGACTTAGAGGTTTTTTAGGGTTACAGAATCAGTGAGAAGTACAGACCTCCAACAGGGTTTCTAGTGAGTCAGTTGTTTGCAAAAGTGTTTCTATGAATCCTGAAATCTTGTCACAGCCAGGGAATACCACAACTGAGAAGTGACTTGTATTTCTGATGTGCATCTTTACCCTGGAAACTCTGTAGGGACGAAGTCTGGGGAACCTGTAAAAATTCTCACTGCACATCCTCTCTTTGTGAGAAAGCCGTAAGTCATAGTTGACAATTTCTGTGATCTTTACCTCAGAGTAGTGACCCTTCAGTACTGAGGAGCTCCAAGGATATTGTTCCTGCATGTTAACATTCAGAGTGAGTGAAATTTTGACTTCTGGACTACAGTCTTTTAGACTATGCCAGGAGAGGGACTGATGTCGTGATAATTGCCCATGTTTCTGAAGGATGTATTTTGTCCTTGCTATTGCTATCCAAAAGGTATCATTGCTCCTACCCATGAGGCTTACCTCTGTCAAAAGTGGATATAACACAGGGGAAGGTAAGATTTATTTTTTTAAAGGAATGAAGGAAGTGAGACCTGTTGTTCCAAGGACCTCCATAATTTGCTTATGTTTATTTATCAGATTCTTTACTCAATAGAACACTGGACACCTGGGACCATGGAAAAGAAGATAATAAGGACAGGAAGTGGTCACAGCACCAAATGTGCCAGAGTTCAAGGGGTATTTGGACAATATGCTGTAAGGCACTTGGTGGGTTTCTTGTGGCTGTCCTGTGCTCCCCTTCCAATGCAGGATATTCTATGATTTTATGATTAATTGTGAAAAAACAACTGCAAGAAAGGGCAACCCCACAAGAAGAGAAGTCCTCTTAGATAGTGGAATGCTACAGTTTAAAGAGCTCCCACTGCTGCAAGAAACTACTTAGAGACAAATCGATCTCACTCTCTCTCCTATAAGTTTTCATATTCTATCTCACCCAATAATTTTTAATATATTCTGTAAAAAGCTAAGACTCAGAGCAGATTTAATAATTTTAAGAGGGAAGGAGAAACTAGGAAAAAAATATGTATTTGATCACTGCATGTTTAGCTGCACTGACATTTTGTTTGCAGAATGCATTTGCATTCTACACAAAGGAAAATGACATGAAATATATAAAGGGGAAAATATGAAAATGGCTCTGAGAGGCCTCTGAGAGCCTTTACTCTAGTAAAACTCTAGAGAGGCCATCAATGGTAAAACTTCAAAAGACAGCTGAGCATGGCCAGAGTCCAGCAAAGCAAATCAGTTTACACAGATAACCTTTCCAAAAGACTGAAGACTGCAAATCCTACATATCCAGAACGAAAATCGCATCCTGAAATCACCACACATTTCATACATGGTAGCAGATAACTAACTGTAATCAGAAACAAACAGGGCATTCAGCACGGTCATGCTGCGAGGTGAGATTCCTTCTTCTGTTGCCAGGACAACTCAATAGATGCTAATAGCGTAAGTTTATTTGGCAGCACTGCTCTATACCACAATGTGAATATTAACAGGAGGCCTTCAGGTATTCATAAAACATTTAGATTTTTTATTTTTGCCATTTTATAAAGCAGACATAATATACAAACAGGTATAAAATGAACACTGCTGTCCCTGGAAAATTAATAATACTCAAAAAAAAAGGAAAAACTTGTAATAAAAATAAGTGTATAGATCAAGTGAAGGATGGATTCTGGACAGAGTGTATTTATGTTTTGTATTTATCCTTCGTATTTATGCTTCTTCTTTGTGTGGACTCTCAGTTCCTGGGACACTGATTTGTTATGCAAGAAAAGGATGCTCTTAACACCATTACTTCCCCACATAGCAATACCCGGAAATAATTCAGACTTTGAGCAGAGAGTAGAAATTGAATGTTGAAGGTGATTAAACACACTTGCAAAAAATTTGAGACGTCAGGTTGCACCACCATCATGTTCAGCACAGTAAACAAATGAGTCTCACAGAAGCTTTAATGACTTGAAGTGCCAAAGTCTACTTCTCACATTAACAAAAGTCAAAATTAGCCAGCAAACTAAAGAAACACCATCTGGCACCTGGACTTGTTGAATCTGAGGTTACCCAAAGCCTCTTTCATGACAGTGGCTGCAAAGCCAGAGACTGGGATGGTGGGCAGATTGCTCAGGCTGTTCAAAGGGACACAGCTGCTCCACCACAGCAGCCGGAAGGCACAGCAATGCTCCAGCCATACACAGGGACAGGAAAAGGACAGAACCAGAGACCACCGTGGCCTAGC
>NW_024523855.1:0-2586 GCF_017590135.1 Pyrgilauda ruficollis | reverse complement strand
CGCTGTCCCCAATGTCCCCAGTGTCACCTCATGTACTCTCGGCGGTTCACGCGGCAGAACATGATGAAGCCGTTGACGCACTTGCGCTTGCGGGGACGTCCCTGTCCCTGTCCCCTCTGTCCCTGTCCCTGTCCCTGTCCCCTCTGTCCCTGTCCCTGTCCCTGTCCCCTCTGTCCCTGTCCCCGGCCGCGGGTCCCCCCCCGGGTCCCCTCGGGGCCACCGGAGCTCGCCGGGTCCTGTGGGGACAGGGGACAGCCAGGTGGCACCGGGGTGACACCGGAGAGAGGAGCAGGGTGACAGGGAGGGTGGCACTGAGGTGGCACTGAGGTGACAATGAGGGTGACACTGAGAGTGACAGGGAGGGCAGGGAGGTGACACTGGGGTGGCACTGAGGTGGCATTGAGGTGACACTGAGAGTGACACGGACGGCAGGGAGGTGGCACCGGGGTGACATCGGAGAGAGGAGGAGGGTGACAGTGAGGGTGACACCGAGGTGGCACTGAGGTGGCATTGAGGTGACACTGAGGGTGACACTGAGGGAGGGCAGGGAGGTGACACTGGGGTGGCATTGAGGTGACACGGGGGGCAGGGAGGTGACACTGGGGTGGCACTGAGGTGGCATTGAGGTGACACTGAAGGTGACATTGGAAAGAGAAGGAGGGTGACAATGAGGGTGGCACTGAGGTGACACTGAGGTGGTTTTGAGGTGACACTGAAGGTGACACTAGGGGCAAAGAGGTGACAATGAGAGTGACACTGGGGGCAGGGAGGTGACACTGAGGGTGACACCGAGGTGACAGTGGGGAGGTGACACCGGGGTGACACCGAGGGCAGGGAGGCGACACTGGGGTGACACTGAGGTGACATCAGAGACAAGGGGAGGGTGACACTGAGGTGACATTGAGGTGACACCAAGGTGACATCGAGGACAGGGAGGTGACACCGAGGTGACAGCGGGGAGGTGACACCGAGGTGACACCGAGGGCAGGGAGGTGACACTGGGGTGACATTGAGGTGACACTGGGGGCAGGGAGGTGACACTGGGGTGACATTGAGGTGACACTGAGGTGACATTGAGGTGACAGCGGGGAGGTGACACCGAGGTGACACCGAGGGCAGGGAGGTGACACTGGGGTGACATTGAGGTGACACTGGGGGCAGGGAGGTGACACTGGGGTGACATTGAGGTGACACTGAGGTGACATTGAGGTGACAGCGGGGAGGTGACACCGAGGTGACACCGAGGGCAGGGAGGTGACACTGGGGTGACACTGAGGTGACATCAGAGACAAGGGGAGGGTGACACTGAGGTGACATTGAGGTGACACCAAGGTGACATCGAGGACAGGGAGGTGACACCGAGGTGACAGCGGGGAGGTGACACCGAGGTGACACCGAGGGCAGGGAGGTGACACTGGGGTGACATTGAGGTGACACTGGGGGCAGGGAGGTGACACTGGGGTGACATTGAGGTGACACTGAGGTGACATTGAGGTGACAGCGGGGAGGTGACACCGAGGTGACACCGAGGGCAGGGAGGTGACACTGGGGTGACACTGAGGTGACATCAGAGACAAGGGGAGGGTGACACTGAGGTGACATTGAGGTGACACCAAGGTGACATCGAGGACAGGGAGGTGACACCGAGGTGACAGCGGGGAGGTGACACCGAGGTGACACCGAGGGCAGGGAGGTGACACTGGGGTGACATTGAGGTGACACTGGGGGCAGGGAGGTGACACTGGGGTGACATTGAGGTGACACTGAGGTGACATTGAGGTGACAGCGGGGAGGTGACACCGAGGTGACACCGAGGGCAGGGAGGTGACACTGGGGTGACACTGAGGTGACATCAGAGACAAGGGGAGGGTGACACTGAGGTGACATTGAGGTGACACCAAGGTGACATCGAGGACAGGGAGGTGACACCGAGGTGACAGCGGGGAGGTGACACCGAGGTGACACCGAGGGCAGGGAGGTGACACTGGGGTGACATTGAGGTGACACTGGGGGCAGGGAGGTGACACTGGGGTGACATTGAGGTGACACTGAGGTGACATTGAGGTGACAGCGGGGAGGTGACACCGAGGTGACACCGAGGGCAGGGAGGTGACACTGGGGTGACACTGAGGTGACATCAGAGACAAGGGGAGGGTGACACTGAGGTGACATTGAGGTGACACCAAGGTGACATCGAGGACAGGGAGGTGACACCGAGGTGACAGCGGGGAGGTGACACCGAGGTGACACCGAGGGCAGGGAGGTGACACTGGGGTGACATTGAGGTGACACTGGGGGCAGGGAGGTGACACTGGGGTGACATTGAGGTGACACTGAGGTGACATTGAGGTGACAGCGGGGAGGTGACACCGAGGTGACACCGAGGGCAAAGGGGGGAGGGAGGGGAGACCCCCGAATTTTGTGTGAGGGTGAAAAGCCCAAATATCGCCCCGCCCCCCCAAAAAAAAATAAATAAAAAATTCAAGTGGGAAAGACGGAAAAAGCTCAAAATTTTGTAAAAAAAAAAAAAAACCAAAAATAACTTAAAAATTTCTCCAAAAAATGCTCCCCCCCCCCAAAAAAAAG
>NW_024523854.1:0-2586 GCF_017590135.1 Pyrgilauda ruficollis | reverse complement strand
TCAGGAGCTGTGCAGAGTGAGGAGGTCCTCAGCTTAAAAAACCCCAGAGATGAGAGGGCCCCACTGACCTCTGCCAGGAGAGAAAGGGCTTGGACACTGTAGATTGAAGGAGCAGAGGCAGAAACCATTGAAGATGGTACCACTGATGTATCTAAAAAAAAAGCAAAATAATCGAGTTTTCTCTTCAGACAGGTTTAAATGTGGCTGTTTCCTAATCTGCTGCTCAAACAGAACATTTATGTGCAAATTGGCATTACGTGAAATATGAAATCATGCAAAGCACACATCATCAAACCCCTTGTGCTCTTCACTGCCTGCAGCAGAGGACAGGGAGCAGCAGGAGTCAGGGAAAGTCACATTACCATTGACATCCTCCATGTTGAATTCATCTGGTAAAATCTGAGGCTGAGCTTTCACTTCCAAATTCCTGCTCAGCCAACTGGTCTGTTCCAGGGAAGAACCAGCAATGGTCCCCACAGCCTCCAGGATCTTTTGGGTCACCTCCTGTAATATAACCGAAGTGGCATCAGATATTTAATTGGTATGTTTAATTGCCAGGGAAATGAGGAGATGCAATGAAACCAAATCCCAGCCAGCCAAAGCAAGGCAGAGGCTGTAAAATGACATTTTCTGTCATTTTGCTGGCAAGACTCTGAAGCAGAAGGGGAGATTGAATTTCTCTGTTGGCACATGAAACCCAAACCCACCCAGGTAAGCAGTGTTCAAACTGCTGGTGAAATAAGGCAGAACAGGAGGAGGATTCTGCTCTGCTCCTTTCTTTACACAGCTGAGCTCAGAGTCATTCCCATTGCCAAGCCCAGCTGGGAGCTCCAAGGATTAATTAATTTTCCTAGACAGCTTGGAGATTTCAATATCCACACACAGGACGTGAACTCAGGACAACCCACTTGTGTTACCAGCTCAGTTCTGAGAAAAATAATAAAAAATAAAAAAAAACCAAACCAGCTTTGAAAAGATTTCAAGCATTTGGGACAAAATTCTGTTTGTCTCTCATGCTTGAGTCTGCCCTGTTCACCAGGCCTCAGCCAAAATGGGTGGATGCACATCCAGGCACTCCCAAAACATAGGAATTCAGATCCAAAGCACAGATCAGGTCATCTCCACTTGTCCTTACATGAACAGTGCCAGGTTTAGGAACTAAAAGGTGAATTTGAACCCTCTGTACCTGCAGGTCTTTCTGGTCCTTTTTGTTCTCCAGGGTGGGTGTCCTTGTCACAAAGTCATTCAGGATGCTGTGGGGAGATCAGAGCACCCTTAGTTAGGAATGGCACAGTGTAAAAGCTCAGTGAAACCTCAGCTCTCTCCCACAGTACCTGAGGAGAAGGAAGTGGCCAGGAGGAGCCAAGTTCAGCTGCACAGACTCTCTGAGGAGCCCTAACAAGGGCTGGAAGTTCTCCTGCAGGGCTGGGACAGGGAGTCTGCCAAAAAAAATAAAACCAAAGCACACCTGAGTGAAGGTAGAGTTAAGGAAAGAACAAAAAACAACAAATAAGAGGAACTTGGTGGCCTAAAAGCTTTAGGATCAGTCCCACCCTTCCTGAGTGTCAGTGTCACTTCCCCTTGCAGTGTCACAGCCCTGGCACTCTGTGTGTGTGTCAACAACCAAGGGACAGCACATTTCCTGCATAGAAGTGTTCTGGGACATGGAGATCAAAGCAAAGAAAAATGGCAATACTGGCTGTTCCCTCGCTGGAGTCAAACAGAAAATTCTCTTTCAGAAGGACTGAGTTACCTCTGAATGAAAGCAAAACTGAACTGCAGCACTGGGATATCCACCAGAGAGGATTTCTGAAAAAGAAAAGCAAACCCACACTTATTTGCCATCAGAAGACAAAAGAAAATCCAAGCTGGCCTTGGGCACTGCCGGGGATCCAGGGGCAGCCCCTGCTGCTCTGGGAATTCCATCCCAGCCCCTGCCCACCCTGCCATGGGGAAAGGATTTATTCCCAAAATCTCATTCTAGTACTTTTTGATTATAGTACTTTCTAATTATATAATTTCATATGTATTATTAATTATATATATTATCTAATTAATTCCCAATTATTACCAATTTCTTCTTCACTACATACACTGTTTTACTCTAATATTTCTTCATACTCATAACCAAATAATATTAATAATTAATACTTACATCGTTATCTTACATATCTCTATATAATTTTACAAAACAAAACTCAATATCAATATTTTATTCCTCACACAAAACATCATCATATGCTGGTTTTTGGCTTCTTTTCTGTACTTCTGTTGGAGTCAGGATTGAAGGTACTTGAGATGGTATTTTGCATTTAGGATTAGATGTTTATTTTTTCTTATTTATGTTACAGTCTCACAATAGTGCGTTCTGTAGTATCTCACTAACAAGGTACAAAATGGTTAACTATCTTTCTAGATGAGGTTTTTTTAAACTATTTAATTAGAAATGTCACCTAAATTATTTTTACTTTTAACCTAATAAATAATCACTCGAAGTCTGCAATCTGGACTTCTTTATCCAATTACACAAAACCACCCAAACCCGGGTAAAGAAGGTGAAGGAGGAAGAGGAGGAGAAGGAGAAGG
>NW_024523853.1:0-2587 GCF_017590135.1 Pyrgilauda ruficollis | reverse complement strand
AGGGGGGAAAAGGGATAAAAGGGGAAAGAAGGGATAAAAGGGGAAAAAGGGGAAAAAAAGGAAAAAAGGGATAAAAGGGGGAAAAAGGAAAAAAGGGGAAAAAAGGGAAAAACGGATAAAGGGGAAAAGGGGAAAAAAGGGGAAAAAAGGGAAAAAGGGAAAAAAGGGGGGAAAAGAAAAAAATGGAAAAAGGAAAAAAGGGGAAAAAATGGATAAAAGGGGAAAAGGGAAAAAAGGGAAAAAAGGGAAAAAAGGGAAAAACGGGAAAAAAGGAAAAAAGGGGAAAAGGGAAAAAGGGGGAAAGGGGAAAAAAGGGGAAAAGGGGAAAAGGGGGGAAAAGAAAAAAAGGGAAAAAAGGGGTAAAAGGGGAAAAACGGGGAAAAAAGGAAAAAAGGGGGAAAAGGGAAAAAAGGGGAAAAAAGGAGGAAAAGGGGAAAAGGAGAAAAAGGGATAAAATGGGAAAAATGGAAGAAAAGAGGAAAAAAGGGGGGAAAGGGGAAAGGGGGAAAAAAGAGGAAAAGGGGAGGAAAGGGGGAAAAGGGGGGGAAAAGGAAAAAAGAGGGGAAAAAGGGATAAAAGGGGAAAAATGGGAAAAAAAGGGGAAAAGGTAAAAGAAGGAAAAAAGGGGAAAAGAGAAAAAAAGGAAAAAAGGGGGAGAAGGGGAAAAAAGGTACAAAGAGGAAAAAAGGGAGGAAAGGGAAAAAAAGGGGAAAGGGGGGAAAAGAGGGAAAAAGGGAAAAAGGGGGGGGAAGGGGGAAAAGGGGAATAACAGGGGAAAAAGGGGAAAAAAGGGATAAAAGGGAAAAAAAGGAAAAAAGGGGGGAAAAGGGGAAAGGGGAAAAATGCAAGAAAAGAGGAAAAAAGGGGAAAAGGGAAAAAAGGGGAAAAAAGGAAAAAAGGGGGGAAAGGGGGAAAAGGGGAAAAGGGATAAAAGGGGGAAAACGGAAAAAAAGAGGAAAAAAGGGGGGGAAGGGGAAAAAGGGGAAAAAAGAGGGAAAAAAGGGAAAAAAGGGAAAAAAGGGGAAATCCCGCTCCCCTGTCCCACATTCCCGGTCTCACATTCCGAATCCACATCCCAAATTCCTGACCCCAAATCCCAAATTCCTGATCCCAAATCCCACAAATCCCAAATCCCAAATTCCTGACCCCAAATCCCAAATTCCTGAATCCCAAATCCCAAAAATCCCAACATCACCTGCACTGCCGGACTGGGGGTGCCGGGATTTTGGGAATTTGGGATTTTGGGATTTTAGGATTTTGGGATACCGGAATTTTAGGATTTTAGGATGTTGGGATGCTGAGATTTGGGGATTTTGGGATTTTGGGGTGCTGGGATGTTGGGATGCAGGGATTTTAGGATGTTGGGATTTGGGATTTTGGGGTGCCAGGATTTTAGGATTTTGGGATTTGGGATGTCGGGGTTCTGGGCTCTGGAATTTGGGATTTTGGGGTCTGGAATTTGGGATTTTGGGGTCAGGAATTTGGGATTTTGGGGGTTTTGGGCTCTGGGCCTGCCAGGATTCGGGATTTGGGATTTGGGATTTGGGATTCGGGATTCAGGATTCAGAGGAACCCTCGGGGCCTGGGATGGATTTTGGGGTCCAGGAAGGATTTTTGGGGTTATTTGGGGGATTTTGGGGTTATCTCAGGGATTTTGATGTCCTGGGGGCGATTTTTGGGGTTATTTCGGCTCATTTCTGATATTTTTACCTCCCGGGCTGCATTTTTGGGGTGATTTCCGGGGATTTCACCTTCCAGGCTGGATTTTTTGGGCTAATTTCTGATATTTTTATGTCCCGGGCTGCAGTTTTGGGCTCATTTCTGATATTTTTACCTCCCGGGCTGCATTTTTGGGGTGATTTCCGGGGATTTCACCTTCCAGGCTGGATTTTTTGGGCTAATTTCTGATATTTTTATGTCCCGGGCTGCAGTTTTGGGCTCATTTCTGATATTTTTACCTCCCGGGCTGCATTTTTGGGGTGATTTCCGGGGATTTCACCTTCCAGGCTGGATTTTTTGGGCTAATTTCTGATATTTTTATGTCCCGGG
Organism: Pyrgilauda ruficollis; assembly: GCF_017590135.1. Taxonomy (NCBI): domain Eukaryota; kingdom Metazoa; phylum Chordata; class Aves; order Passeriformes; family Passeridae; genus Pyrgilauda; species Pyrgilauda ruficollis. Next base: position 538 of record NW_024523853.1, on the reverse strand, counting down.
CTGCAGTTTTGGGCTCATTTCTGATATTTTTACCTCCCGGGCTGCATTTTTGGGGTGATTTCCGGGGATTTCACCTTCCAGGCTGGATTTTTTGGGCTAATTTCTGATATTTTTATGTCCCGGGCTGCAGTTTTGGGCTCATTTCTGATATTTTTACCTCCCGGGCTGCATTTTTGGGGTGATTTCCGGGGATTTCACCTTCCAGGCTGGATTTTTTGGGCTAATTTCTGATATTTTTATGTCCCGGGCTGGATTTTTGGGCTCATTTCTGCTGATTTCACCTTCCATGAAAGATTTTTGGGTTCATTTCTGGGGATTTTCGGGTCCGGGCTGGATTTTTGGGTTCATTTCTGGGGATTTCACCTTCCTGGGTGGATTTTTGGGTTCATTTCTGATATTTTTATGTCCCGGGCTGCAGTTTTGGGCTCATTTCTGATATTTTTACCTCCCGGGCTGCATTTTTGGGGTGATTTCCGGGGATTTCACCTTCCAGGCTGGATTTTTTGGGCTAATTTCTGATATTTTTATGTCCCGGGCT
>NW_024523852.1:0-2554 GCF_017590135.1 Pyrgilauda ruficollis | reverse complement strand
GGGGGGAAAAACACGTCGGGAATTACGAGGGAAAAAGGTTGGGTGTGGAACAGAGGGGAGGGGCTGATTCGCCCCTGGGAGTGTCCCAGGAAAGGTTGGAGTATTTTGGGATCAGGACTGGAATGTGGGATGGGATTGAAGGCCCATGGATCCCATCCAAAGAATTCTGGGATTCCATGATCCGGGATGCTCAGGATCCATCCCAAGGGGATTTTTATGGAATTTGGGGATGAAAAAGGGAAGGGAATTCAAGGAAAAGTCGGGTGCCGTGCAGAGGGGAGGGGTTGATTCGCCCCTGGGAGTGTCCCAGGAAAGGTTGGAGCAGTTTGGGATCGGGATTGGAATGTGGGATGGGATTGAAGGTCCATGGGTCCTATCCAAAGAGTTCCGGGATTTTGGGATCCAGGACGCTCAGGATCCATCCTGAGGGACATTTATGGAAGCTGGGAATGGAAATGGGAAGGGAATTCTGGGGAAAAGTCGGGTGTGGAACAGAGGGGAGGGGCTGATTCGCCCCTGGGAGTGTCCCAGGAAAGGTTGGAGCAGTTTGGGATCGGGATTGGAATGTGGGATGGGATTGAAGGTCCATGGGTCCCATCCAAAGAATTCCGGGATTCCGGGATCCGGGATGCTCAGGATCCATCCCAAGGGGATTTTTATGGAATTTTTTGGGATGGAAAAGGGAAGGGAGACCCTTCCTGGAGTTCTGAATTGCCAGGGAATTCCCAAAATTCCTTTCCAGAGAGGAGCTGGGATGGGGATGGATCCAATGGCAGGCTGGGAGAGCTGGGAATGGAGGGAATTCCCTGGGAAAAGGGGAGGGATTTGGGGTGGGATTTGGGAAGGAACTCCCATCTGGGCTGGAATTCCCAGAGAATCCCTGGATCCCTGGGAGTGTCCAAGGAAAGGCTGGACCAAGAAAGGGAAGGGATCTGCACCGAGGTTCAGGAATTACGGGGGGAAAACACGTCGGGAATTACGGGGGGAAAATCGTCGGGAATTACGGAGAAAAACGTCGGGTGTCGTACAGAGGGAAGGGGCTGATTCGCCCCTGGGAGTGTCCAAGGAAATGTTGGAGCAGTTTGGGATCGGGATTGGAATGCGGGATGGGATTGAAGGTCCATGGGTCCCATCCAAAGAATTCCGGGATTCCATGATCCGGGATGCTCAGGATCCATCCCAAGGGGATTTTTATGGAATTTTTTGGGATGGAAAAGGGAAGGGAGACCCTTCCTGGAGTTCTGAATTGCCAGGGAATTCCCAAAATTCCTTTCCAGAGAGGAGCTGGGATGGGGATGGATCCAATGGCAGGCTGGGAGAGCTGGGAATGGAGGGAATTCCCTGGGAACAGGGGAGGGATTTGGGGTGGGATTTGGGAAGGAACTCCCATCTGGGCTGGAATTCCCAGAGAATCCCTGGATCGCTGGGAGTGTCCAAGGAAAGGCTGGACCAAGAAAGGGAAGGGATCTGCAGCGAGGTCCCCAAAGATCCCCGAGAGATTCCACAAGGAGCAAAATGGGATCAAACCCAAATTCCCGGCAGGAGCCACCCATGGAAAAGCCCTGAATCCCACATCCCAAATCCCAAATCCAATCCCAAATCCCACATCCCACATCCTACATCCCAGATCCCAAATTCAACACCCAACACCCCACATCCCAAATCCTACATCCCAGATCCCACATCCCGCACCCCACATCTCAAATCATAAATCCAGGAATGGACCCTGGATGGATCCAGGGTGGATCAGGGATGGATCAGGGATCGATATCCCTGGATCAGGGCTGGATCAGGGATCGATTTCCCTGGATCAGGGCTGGATCAGGGATCGATTTCCCTGGATCAGGGACGGATCAAGGATCAATATCCCTGGATCAGGGATCGATATCCCTGGATCAGGGATGGATCAGGGATCGATATCCCTGGATCAGGGATGGATCAAGGATCGATATCCCTGGATCAGGGATCGATATCCCTGGATCAGGGATCAATATCCCTGGATCAGGGATCGATATCCCTGGATCAGGGCAGGATCGGGGATCGATATCCCTGGATCAGTGATCAATATCCCTGGATCAGGGCAGTTTCTGCAGCTGGAGCGGGGACGGATCCGCCCAGCTCCGTGTGGGAATTCCCGTGAAGCACACGGAACTCTGCTAACGAGGTGGATTTTCCCCCGGGAACCCGGGAATTCAGCTGGGAACACCAGCGTGCGGCAGATCCGTTGCCGGAGCAACGGCTCCGTGTCCCTGTCCCCATTCCCAGGAGATTCCAAAGGAACGGCTCCGTGTCCCTGTCCCCATTCCCAGGAGATTCCAAAGGAACGGCTCCGTGTCCCTGTCCCCATTCCCAGGAGATTCCAAAGGAACGGCTCCGTGTCCCTGTCCCCATTCCCAGGAGATTCCAAAGGAACGGCTCCGTGTCCCTGTCCCCATTCCCAGGAGGAGATTCCCGTTCCCATTCCCATTCCAATTCCCATTTCCATCCCATCCCCAACCCCTTTCCCAATGCCATTCCTGATCACGTTCCCAATCCCAATCCCTTTCCCAATCCC
>NW_024523851.1:0-2544 GCF_017590135.1 Pyrgilauda ruficollis | reverse complement strand
GTGGCAGAGCCAGAGCTGGGTTTGGCAGGGCTGCTGTGATGGAAACCAGAGCAGTGGGGCAGTCACACAGAGCACTGAGCACACAGGGTGGTCCTTGGGGGTGGCTGGGCAGGTTTGGAATACAGTTTGAGATTTCTGTGCCTCCACAAATTTACCCCTCTGCACTCTACGGCACTGAGATGAGCCAGTTCTCCAGCCAGGCTCTGGAGTAGCAGAGGAGCATCCAGGAGGCTTGGAAGAGAAGGAACAGGTCCCTAAATGTTTTTTCTTCCATTACCCTGAGCAGATGCTGCCAAGTCCATGCCTTCACTGATCCCCTCGGCCTGGCAGGGGGTGTGATCAGGCCCCAACAGGATGGGCTCTGTCGGGTACCAGGGCAGGGGCTCCAAGCTCTGTCTCGTGCAGAGGAGCTCGAAAGAGGCAGAAGAAAAGGCAGCAGCAATCATGTCAGCCTGTCAGAGCCCCAGCCTTCACACAAAACAACAAGATCCAAGATGGTCAAAGCTGAGTGACCCAAAAAACTCTGCCTGAAATTGTTGTACAGAGGCTGACAGTTATGGACAAGGCCTGCTTTAATGGAATAAAACCACTACAGAGGGGAGAATGAAATGAAGAGAAAATTACCATGTGAAGAACTTATATCTGATTCTGACACTTTCTTTTTCCATGTAATTATTAACATGTTTTTTAAAAGTCCATTAAAATTCCATTCAGATTAAGATGAACGATAAGAACAGGAAGAAGGGTAATGCATTGAAAGAGCCTGTGTTGACAATCAGTTTTAGGCAGTAACCTTAATCAAGGTTAATGCCATTTCAGTGCCTCGTCTTGGGTCCTCATTCTGTGCCTTAGGCAAGCCTGGAATTTTTGGGGTTTTTTTTGTTTTTTTTTTTCCCCAAGTAATCTGTTTATTTGTGATATGTGCTCTGACTAATTATTCAGGCTTATCCAATGTTTAAATAACTTCTCTGGTGAAACTTCATAAAATATTTATTGAAAAATGTGAAGTACCCAAGATCTAAAAATATTTTTGCATGGTTTTATTTCAAAGCAACAACTCTTTTTGTGGGCCTTCATATCAAGTTCTCAGTAGTTTAAGTACTTGATTGTTTTCTTCTTGCTATAGAAAAGTCTATGGGAAGATAATTCTATTTCTGGGAATCACAACAATTGTTCATTTTTATTTTTTTTAAATCTCTGCAAGCTCCCATTATGCTGTGCATGTGTACATTACCCTGTATTAATTCTGGCTCATTAAATGGAGTTTATTACAGCATGGTTTCCACCATAAGCCCTCTGGTTCAGCTGCATAATACATCCTGCTTAGATAATCCATTTGCCTGTACCACTGCTGTGCCCTCCTGACATTATTTAGCCTCATATGTTTACTACTTTTAGCTGGCCACTGATACTCCCCCAAGGGCAGACATAACCCAAATATTTGTGGTTTAATCTTTTGGAGGGGGAGGAAGGAGAGGGTGGTGGGAGAGTTCTCAAAATTTGGAGTTGTCGAAGATCAGGGTGTGAAATCTGCAGAGTCCTTGCTTTTCTGGCAAAAATTCAAATCCTGCCTTCAAAATGCTGATCTGACAAACTTTGTTAGATGATTCATCCTAATTAGGTAAGTGACCTCACTGGCTGTGTTACATTGCTTTGCAATTTAAGGAAAGATTAAAAGATTTGGTCATTAGGAGGGGGGATAAAAATTGCTGCACTTAATTGAAAATGCAGGGAACACCAGAATGATAGAATGGTGTAGCTTTTGTACCTAAAGCAGACCCTGAGAAAATTAATGTGTTATTCACCATATTTTCTAGGAGTAAAGTTGGGATTTTGTATACTGATGTTCATAATGCCATTTTTATTTTGGTAACAGCACCATCAATTGGATGGAAAGACAGAGTTAGGTCACTTTTAACTCCATTTCCAGAGCTAGACAAAATAAAATAAACAGTTGTCTTTGCTTTAATATAGGCAAAAGATTATTCTCAGCCAGAAGAAAAAACAATGAGTCTTCTGTACCAATACAATTAACATTAATATATATATAATTAGCATTATACTTCCATGTCACTCTGAATTTACAGCAGTTTCCCAGGTTCTGTGTTGGATAGGAAGGCCTGGGGACTGGCCAGGTTTTATCAGCAGTTGGACCTGGCCAGGGCAGTGAGTTCCAGGGGGACTGTAGGAAGGTCTCCCCTGGTGCAAGAGGGGATTTTCCCAGGTGATGTGCTGTGCGTGAAAGGCACCTTCCATCTCCCTTTAGTAATTCCTTTTTGACTGGCTGTTAGTGCTGAGCAGCCTCCTTGGAGCTGCATGTTCTGTGGGATGGAAGTCACCCCTCCAGGCTGACAGGGGATGTGTTCCTAGGCAAATAGGTTGGGAATGAGATTTTTTGGGGGCCTCAAGCCAGTGTGGGAGTGGTGTGTGAGGCAAAAATATACAGATGGTCATAATCTCCTATATCCATCTGATTTATTCTTTTTTTAATCACAGTACATTCTGATTATAGCTCTGACTTTGCTCTGCCTTTGCCACTGTTTT
>NW_024523850.1:0-1236 GCF_017590135.1 Pyrgilauda ruficollis | reverse complement strand
ACCAGAACCAGGGCTGCTGCACTGACCAAAAGAAGCCACTGCTTTTCCAGTGCAGAACAGAGCAGGGCTTCCATGGTCCCATGGCTCCCCTCAATCTCCTGCAGGAGCCGAGCCATCTCTTGATGCAAATATTCCTCGCGCTCCAGCATCCGTTTCACTTCATGCTTGTCAACTTGAAATTCCACCTTCAGCCCAGCATGGGTGGCTAACAGGGCCAGGATGAAGACCAGTGTTGGAGACATGGCCTGGTGACCCCTAAATCAACCAGTGCCAAACATGGCACAGTGTCTAAAAAGTGTCAGGAGTCCTTGCTGTCATTGCTGCCCTTTGCTGTCCCAGCTGCTCCTACAAGGCTTCTCCTGTCCCACCTTGCTGGTCTGGCTGCCTGGGGTCACACCTGACAGAGAAGCCAGGGCTGGACCCATGGTGGTAGTAACCCCTTTAGTGTGTTCTTATATTTTTTTCTTGACATTTCCCCAATTTTCTATTTCTTTTTCTTTCATATTTCATGAAAAAAAATAAAAAAAAGTTGTATTACTGCTTTGGATTCCCAACATGTAACCTCGTTTGTGTTTTAATCTCATTTTCAGGTATATTTAGAACTAAATTTCATTCTGCAATTGTGGATCAAGGCTCCTTACCTTAAGCCTGTCAGAACATCCTGCTTAGCTACTTCCCACATTAAAGCCATTGCTCCATAAATTGTAGAAAATTCAATATAAAGATCATTCTTGCCTAAGACTCATGCGTCTGTGGATATGGAGTTTACAACACACATTCATGTTTTTATGTCTACAGGGCTACGGTGTAGTGCTTCCACATCCTGCCCCAAAATCCGTATTTCCTTAACCGGGGTTTGAATTTTGGATTGCCTTACATCTGTGCATGTGTTTATGCGTCTGAAGGAGGGAACGTGGTAGAAGTGTCAGAGTAACAGCAAGATATTGCAAAGAAAAGAGGCTTTATTAGAAATGTGTTCAACAAAAACCCAAACCAACACTCTGTAATAGGTAATGGTCTCACAGTCTCAAGTCAAACTTTCTTCTATTAGAGTAAATAAATACTGTGACCTAAGAGCTGTGAAATAACAGTATCTCAGAGTTACAGTACTAGTTTAAAAACCAAAGAAATAGCACTGAAATGTTTAGTTTCAAAAGTACACTTTACCTAAATTGGAAACATCACAATTTTTATTTTCCCCTGAAGCGTGATGCTAAATGTAACATTTAAAAAAAA
>NW_024523849.1:0-1700 GCF_017590135.1 Pyrgilauda ruficollis | reverse complement strand
GTTCCAGACTCGGCCGAGGTGATCCAGTCCCGCCTGAACGAGCAGGAGGCGCGCGAGGAGTTCTACGTGCACTACGTGGGCTGTGAGTGAACTGGGCAAACTGGGAGGGACTGGGACGGACTGGGAATGAACTGGGAATGAACTGGGATAGACTGGGATGGACTGGGAATGAACTGGGATGGACTGGGATGGGACTGCGGGGGACTGGGAGGGAACTGGGATGGACTGGGAGGGGACTGGGATGGACTGGGATGGACTGGGAATGGGGCCATGAGTGAACTGGGCAAACTGGGATGGACTGGGAATGGGGCCATGAGTGAACTGGGCAAACTGGGATGGACTGCGGGGGACTGGGAGGGAACTGGGAGGGACTGGGGGGGAACTGGAACGAGGCTGTGAGTGAACTGGGCAAACTGGGATGGACTGGGAGGGTACTGGGAGGGGACTGGGATGGACTGGGAATGGGGCCATGAGTGAACTGGGCAAACTGGGATGGACTGGGAGCCACTGGGAGGGAACTGAGCACTGGGAATGGGGCACTGGAACGAGGCTGTGAGTGAACTGGGCAAACTGGGAGCACTGGGAATGGGGCTGGAACAAACTGGGAGGGACTGGAAGGGAACTGGGACAAACTGGGAGAGGATTTGGGACAGACTGGGAGAGACTGGGCTGGACTGGGACAAACTGGGAGGCAACTGGAAGGGACTGGGATGGACTGGGAGGGTTCCCAGTGACTCCCAGTTCAAACCAGTGCTCCCAGTTCACCGCAGACTGGGGGGATTTGAAAGCACTGGGATGGCCGGGGTGAACTGGGAATGCTCCCAGTGCTCCCAGTGCTCCCAGTTCACTGCACACCAGGGGGATTTCAGGGCACTGGGATGGCTGGGGATGGCTCCCAGTGCTCCCAGTGCTCCCAGTAACTCCCAGTCTGTGGGGAACTGGAGGCACTGGGCAGGATGGGGGTGGCTAAACCAGGGGGATTTGGGCACACTGGGCAGGCTGGGGGTGGTTCCCAGTGCTCCCAGTGCTCCCAGTAAGTCCCGGTTGCCGCAGTTAACCGGCGGCTGGACGAGTGGGTGGACCGGAACTGGCTGGGGGCAGTTCCCAGTAACTCCCAGTGCTCCCAGTTCACTGCACACCAGGGGGATTTCAGGGCACTGGGCAGGCTGGGATGGACTGGGATGGCTGGGATGGCTGGGGACGGTTCCCAGTGCTCCCAGTAACTCCCAGTCTGTGGGGATTTCAAGGCACTGGGCAGGATGGGGATGGCTGGGATGGACTGGGAGGGCTCCCAGTGCTCCCAGTGCTCCCAGTAAGTCCCAGTGGCCGCAGTTAACCGGCGGCTGGACGAGTGGGTGGACCGGAACCGGCTGGGGACAGTTCCCAGTGCTCCCAGTGCTCCCAGTTCACTGCACACCAGGGGGATTTCAGGGCACTGGGATGGCTGGGGATGGCTCCCAGTGCTCCCAGTGCTCCCAGTAAGTCCCAGTGGCCGCAGTTAACCGGCGGCTGGACGAGTGGGTGGACCGGAACCGGCTGGCGCTGTCCAAGAGCCTGAAGGAGGCGGCCCAGAAGAGCTCGGAGCCGTTCCTGGGCGAGCTGGCCGAGCCCGAGAGGAAAATCACCCGCAACCAGAAACGCAAACACGACGAGATCAACCACGTGCAGAAGGTCTGGGACGGACTGGGAGGGACTGGGAG
>NW_024523848.1:0-2590 GCF_017590135.1 Pyrgilauda ruficollis | reverse complement strand
TTTTGCCCTCCCTGGTACATCAGAGGCTCATGCCCTGGGAAATACTTGACTTAATATCTCTTCATCAATTTCCTCCTTAATTTCAATAGCTGTTAAGGTTAAACTTAACACCTTTATGTATTTTGATCATTTACCTCCAGAGTAACCCTCAATTTTTGAATGTAATGGTTGCTTGTAACTGCTCCAATAAGTCTCTCCCTAAAAGTGCCTTTGGCGAATTGGGCATATACAAAAACTTGTGAATACCCCATTGTTTCTCCAATTTATACTTTAAAGGTTTGCAAAAGTATGCCTTCTCAGACTGGCCAGTTGCTCCCCGCACTACAACATAATAATTCCCCACAGGTACTAAACCTTTATTTAAAACCGAATATGTGGCCCCTGTATCAACCAAAAATTCCACCCTTTTCCCTTCTTCCCCGAGCCTCATTGCTATAACCAGTGGATCCACGGGGGTGGAATCCCCTGGTCCTCCTCATTTGTTTTGTACGTGTGCAACCACTTGTCGGTCACCTCATCTTCGTTCTTGTGCCTCAGCATGATAAATTTTGTCCAATCTCATCTCTATTCTTTTAGTATAGTTTTAATGTAGTATTTTAATATAATATATATCATAATATAATAAACCAGCCTTCTGAAACATGGAGTCAAGCCTCACGTCTCCACACATGGGGCACCAGACACAACAACTGACAGCCCTCAAATCCTGTACTATCCAATATGACCCATCAGATTTACGAACAGGTAAAATGGGAGTATTGAAATCTGATTGGCATTCTTTCATTAACCCTAACCACAGAAAATTTTCAATTATTGGGGTGATTCCTTCCCTGCCTTCTTTTATTAGGGGGTACTGCTTAATTCTCACTGGTTGTGTCCCTTCCTTAAGCTTAATTACTGTGGGGGGAGGCATTCTTCGCCCTGCCTGGTACATCAGAGGCCCATACCCTGGGAAATACTTGACTTAATATCTCTTCATCAATTTCCTCCTTAATTTCAATAGCTGTTAAGGTTAAACTTAACACCTCTATGTACTTTTGATCATTCACCTCCAGAGTAACCTCTCAATTTTTGAATGTAATGGTTGCTTGTAACTGCTCCAATAAATCTCTCCCTAAAAGTGCCTTTGGTGAATTGGGCATATACAAGAACTTATGAATACCCCATTGTTTTCCCAAGTTATACCTTAAAGTTTTGCAAAACTATGCCTTTTCAGACTGGCCAGTTGCCCCCTGAACTACAACATAATCATTCTCCACAGGTACTAAATCTTTATTTAAAACTGAATATGTGGCCCCTGTATCAACCAAAAATTCCACCCTTTTCCCTTCTTCCCCCAGCCTCATTGTTATAACCGGTGGATCCACTGGGGTAGAATCCCCCGGTCCTCCTCAGTTGTTTTGTACGTGTGCAGCCACTTGTCAGTCACCTCGTCTCCATTCTGGGCACTGATTTTTCCAGTGACCCGTTCTTTTACAGATCGCACACTGGTTTCTGCTCAGCTGAGGTGGTCGTTGTCCGGGTGGTCACTGATTGCATTTTCCTTGCCTTTCCTCCTGTACCACTGCTACCAACTTTTTCATTCCTTGTTTATATCCTTCTTCCCAGTTACTAAATACCCTCCATGCCTCTTCTAGCAAGACTTCAAGGTTTCTCCCTTCCGGCCCCCAGATTTTCTGAAGTTTACATTTAATATCTCCAGCAGACTGCCCCAAAAATGAATTAACTAGCTGATTCATCCCTATCTCAGACCTCAGATCCAATGATGTATGACGACACATAGCATCCCTTAAACGCTCTAGAAACTCGGACGGAGTCTTGGAAGGCCCGTGCTTAAGGGAATACAAGGCAGACCAATTTATGGTTTTTGGAATAGCTCTTTCCACTCCTGTTGCTATCGACTCTTGATAATCTGCTAATCTCTTTACTTCTGCTGATACATTGGGATCCCATTCTGGGTCTTGGAGGGGGAAATATTCTTCCCCCCCCGCACTGTAGGTATATTCACTCGCTCACTCTCTTTTGTACACCATGCACTCGAACGATTACAAATACACTAACATTAACCACACAATGCATTAACCATACAATGTCCGGACACCACAAACACGTACAGGTTCACTCGACCCACCCCCAGAGTCGCTAGTGGTCTGTCTCCACAGGAGGCAAGCCGAGACAAGCAGAGCTCCTCTGGGAAAATCCCGGGGCGTGCCTCAGGAGGTCCATCTTCCCCTCCTCCCCGACGAGGACAGAGACGGTCTCCTGCCTGGCTTTGCCAGAATGATTTGCAGAAACAAACAAACTCCACAACTTTGCGAAAGTTGTAAAGCCGGTATGTTTATTACAGCGCTGGATGCACGTGGGGATTATTCTCCGTAAAGGACATGCGCACCCCTGAGAACTCCCGATCCTTTTTTATCTCCCTCTCAAATACATATGCATGCAATTTCACAATAGGTTCATACATATTCATTCTACCGATTTTGCTTGACATTTGTCGCTAATTCTTCTTTATCAGAAAGAACTCCTCGGTCGTGTTGCCCTGCTCTCTTTCTGTCTGCCCCCCCCCTCTGTCTGCCCCCCTTATCTC
>NW_024523847.1:1798-2590 GCF_017590135.1 Pyrgilauda ruficollis | reverse complement strand
AAGGTTGGTTTGGGGGTCTGGGGGCTGATTTGGGATTAAGTTTGAGGGTCCTGGGCTGGTTTGAGGGTTGGGGACCAGTTTGGGGAAGGACTTAGGGTTGGTTTGAGAGTCCTGGGGTGCTTTGGGGGCACAGAGGGCACTGGGGGGCTGGGTTTGGGGACAAGGGACACTGGGGGGCTCCTTTGGGGGCACAGAGGGGCTGGGGGGGGTTGTGGGCAGGGGACAGGGGCACTGGGGGGTTCTGGGACCCCCCTGACCCCCCCTTTGTCCCCCCACAGGACTGTGAGGAGTGCATCCGCCTGGAGCCCACCTTCAGTGAGTGGGGGACACCAGGGGACAGGAGGGGACAGGCCCTGCCCTTCCTCTGCTTCACCCTCATCATCCTCACCCCCCTCCTTCTCTGTGTGTGTCTTCCTCGTCCAACTCTGCCTGTCCCCTCCTGTCCCTGTGTCCCCCCATCCCCCCGTGTCCCCTGTGTCCCCTCCTGTCCCCTCCACCTGTCCTTGTGTCCCCCCTGTGCCTGAACCTGTGTCCATCCCTGTGAACCTGTGTGTGCCTGTGTCCTTCTGTCTGTCCCTGTGTCCCCCTGTCCCCTCCTTCCTGTCCCTGTGTCCTCTCCTGTTCGTCTGTCCTGCTGTCCCCATGTCCCCACATCCCTCTGTGTCCCCCCGGTCCTTGTGTGTCCCCCCTTGCTCCCCTGTCCCTCTGTCTTTCGTCCCCCTGTCCCTGTGTCCCCTCTGTCCCCGTGTCCCCCCGTCCCTGTCACCCTGTCCCCCCTGTCCCTGTCCCCCT
>NW_024523847.1:0-1159 GCF_017590135.1 Pyrgilauda ruficollis | reverse complement strand
TGCCCCTGTCCCTCTGTCCCCGTGTCCCCATGTCCCCTCCGTCCCTGTGTCCCCCTGTCCCCGTGTCCCCCCTGTCCCTGTCCCCGTGTCCCCCCTGTCCCTGTCCTCGTGTCCCCCCTGTCCCCCTGTCCCTGTCCCCGTGTCCCCCCTGTCCCTCTGTCCCCGTGTCCCCTGTGTCCCCAGTCAAGGGCTACACGCGGAAGGCGGCGGCGCTCGAGGCCATGCGCGATTACACCAAGGCCATGGAGGTTTATCAGCGCGCCCTGGACCTCGACCCCTCCTGCAAGGTGACCCTGGCACCCCCCGGGACCCCCCGGGACCCCCCTGAGCCCATGGGACCCCCTGTGCCCCCCCTGTGCCCCTCGGTGTCCCCCCTGTGCCCCTCGGTGTCCCCACTGTGCTCCCCCAGGAGGCTGCAGAGGGGCAGCGCCACTCAGAGCCCCCTTTGCCCATCCTGACCCCCTGTGCCCCTTGGTGACCCCTCTGTGCCCTCTGAGACCCCCTGTGCCCCTTGGTGACCCCTCTGTGCCCCTTGGTAACACCTCTGTGACCGCCTGTGACCTCTGTGACCCCCTGTGCCCCTCGGTGTCCCCCCTGTGCCCCCCAGGAGGCTGCAGAGGGGCAGAGCCACTCAGAGCCCCCTGATCCCTGTGACACCTGTGTTCCCTCTAATCCCTGTGTCCCCTGTGACACCCCCATACCCTCTGTGTCCCCCTGTGTCCTCCTGTGTCCCCCATGCCCCCTGTGTCACCCTGTGTCACCCTGTGTCACTCTGTGTCCCCAGGAAGCTGCCGAGGGGCTGCGGCGCTGCGTGCGGGGGCAGCAGCAGCGCTGAGAGCCCCTGATCCCTGTCACACCCCTGTCCCCCCTGTGACACCCATCCCTTGTGTCACCCTGTGTCACCCTGTCCCCCCTGTGTCACTCTGTGTCCCCTGTGTCACCCTGTGTCACTCTGTGTCCCCAGGAGGCGGCCAAGGGGCTGCGGGGCTGTGTCCGGGGGCAGCAGCAGCGCTGAGAGCCCCTGTGCCCTGTCACACCCCTGTCCCCCCTGTGACACCCTGTGCCCCCCATGCCCCCCATGTCCCTTGCGTCACTCTGTCCCCTGTGTCACCCTGTCCCCCCTGTGTCACCATGTCACCCTGTGTCACCCTGTCCCCCC
>NW_024523846.1:0-2591 GCF_017590135.1 Pyrgilauda ruficollis | reverse complement strand
TCGTGGTGGAATCCAACTGGAAACCACAAAAGTCTCTCCCAGGCTTCATTTGGGAATTCTCCCATTAAGAAATAACACCAAAAAAAAAATCGAGGAAAAGCAAGAATTGATGGCCATCTTTCCACCTAACCTGAAATGCAGACACTACTTCTACTTAAATTATTCTTTTCCAAGGTTATTTCAGGAGAGAGGGAAGGGGAGGAAGTGATTTTTGTGTTTTTAGAGCCACACCAAGGAGGGGCAGTGGAAGGCAAAGGGTGAAACTCCCTGGTCACCAAAGCTGGGCTGCTCAGAATCCTCCCCTGCCTGCTCCCAGTGGAGTGCAGCAAGGAATAATTTACAGTTCTCCAGTCATTTATACAATTATATAGAAATATATACAGAAAACATATATAAAATAGAAATCCTGTGGGGAGGAGGCAACCCAGGAGCTAAACCTATGACAACCAGCCAGCTGCAGCCACTCAGGTGGATTTTGTCTCTTCCTTCACCCTGGGGAAGCAAAAAAAGAGAAGGATTTGGCCTCCCAGTGGAGTGCAGCAAGGAATAATTTACAGTTCTCCAGTCATTTATACAATTATATAGAAATATATACAGAAAACATATATAAAATAGAAATCCTGTGGGGAGGAGGCAACCCAGGAGCTAAACCTATGACAACCAGCCAGCTGCAGCCACTCAGGTGGATTTTGTCTCTTCCTTCACCCTGGGGAAGCAAAAAAAGAGAAGGATTTGGCTTAAATCAACATTTTGGGTTTGGATCGAACAACAAGGCTTATAAGTGTTGCTTATCTGGTTCATTTTCAGCTAAAATTTAATTTAATTTAATTAATTTTTTTAATATATTGCTGAAGGAAAGAGCAGTGGTTTGATTTTTCAACCCTCTCAACACCTGCAAACCTCTTCCAGTGAGGAACCTGTGACAAACCCACCCAAAGTGCCACCCAAATTGTGGAAGAATTCCAGGCAGGAGGTGCCAGCTGTGCTGCTCACCTTTCTTCTCCTCTTCCTCCTTCTCCTCCTCTGCCTTCACACGTTTGGCTTTCTTGAAGTTGGCGACGTTCTTGCGCCCTCCCTCCCCCTCGTCCTCGGAGTCGGAGAATTCCTCGTCACAGGAGATTCTCTTGTTGGAATTTCGGACTGGAAGGGGAGAGCACAGAGCTTGGCTGAGCAGATTTTCAACTTCAGGAGGCTCCCAGCATGAATTCTCTGAGTGGAGCTCACAGAAATGAGGATTAGGCCATGATCAAATCACTTTTTGTGGTACCTGCTGCATGTTGAACTCATCCCTTCCCACCTGCTCCAGGATCATGGGGACATCCCAGATCAGGCACAGTGGGATGTCTGGACCTGAGAGCAGGTTTAGAACCAGCCTCCCACTGCCAGAACCCAAGGGCCAAGCTGGAGAGAAAACTCCATTTTTCACTGCTGGGATCACACCCAGGATTCTGCCAAGGATTCTGTCCCAGCCCTCAGCTACTGCTGGAATTCTCCCTTGACAACCAAAGGTTTTCCCATTATGGAATTCACCTGACAGGAGAGATCCTGCAGTGCTCTGTCCCACACAAATCCTGCAGGGAGGTGGGAATGGACTCAGATCAGAGAGGTTAAAACAGGAGTGAAAACCCTGGGCAGAGCCTGAGTGAAGCTCCAGCTCCTCCCCGGGGTTTTTGGGGGAGCCACAAAGCTCCAGCCCAAGGCTTTGACTCTGGGTGTCCCCACAAACCAAGGCGGCTAAATCCTGGAGTCAGAATTGGATTTAAACCCTACATCCTCCTCATGAAGAGCTGCTCATGGATCCTGCTCAGTTTTGGGCTTTTCCCAGCACCATTCCCAGCACAATTCCATTCCCAGCACATTTCCACCCCCAGCACCTACTGGAAATGCGTTTTTCAGGATCATCCTCCTCCTCATCCCCGCTGTCCTCCTGCACAGCATCCTCAGGAATTGGCTGCATCTGGACCCCGGGAGCGTGAGGGAGCATCCTCAGGTTCTCAAAGAGCCTCTGCCTAGAGCCAGCCAGGGAAGGACACTTTGTCACCAGGGGCTTTCCACCCCCAGCACCTACTGGAAATGCGTTTTTCAGGATCATCCTCCTCCTCATCCCCGCTGTCCTCCTGCACAGCATCCTCAGGAATTGGCTGCATCTGGACCCCGGGAGCGTGAGGGAGCATCCTCAGGTTCTCAAAGAGCCTCTGCCTAGAGCCAGCCAGGGAAGGACACTTTGTCACCAGGGGCCACCCAAGGCCACCAGCCCCCCTGCAAGGGTTGTTCCCCCAAGGCTCACTTGATTTTCTCCAGGTATTCGTTGGTGTTCTGGTTGGTCATGTTGGAGGGGCTGATGTGGAGCTTGAAGTCTGGCCCAAAGTACTCAAAGTAGTCGTTGTATGGAAGTTCTGGGGGGAAATTAACGGTAATTAACACCAAATTATCAGCAGGAGCAGCTACAGCACTCAGGAATCCAAAAGGGATTGTGCAGAGGTAACAGAAGCCCAGCAGCAGCATCTCCCTGAGCTCTTGGGGGGCATCACTGATCCCAGCCTTGCTCCAGGGAGAGTGACAACTGGGAATCTCAGTGTCCAGAGCCACAG